>NW_012109220.1:0-2205 GCF_000951045.1 Mandrillus leucophaeus
CCTGTAATCCCAGCTACTTGGGAGGCTGAGGCAGGAGAATTGCTTGAACCTGGGAGGTGGAGGTTGCAGTGAGCCAAGATTGCACCAGTGCACTACAGTCTGGGTGACAAAGCAAGACTCCGTCTCAAAAAAAAAAAAAAAAAAGTGTTGGCATATCTAATGAGTTATCTGCATGAAAATAAGATGATTCCCCTAGAAAACTATTACAAGTTGACCATCCCAAATGGGAAAATCCAACATTTTTGAGTGCTGACATGACAAAGGAAATGCTCATTGGAGGATTTTGAATTTGGGATCCTCAACCAGTAAATATAATACAAATATTCCAAAATCCAAAAAAATCCGAAATTCAAAACATTTCTGGTCCCACGTATTTCAGATAAGAGATACTCAACCTGCATAGGTGTTAAAACTCAGTTAAGTGGTTTCCCTTGTCTGAGGGTAGTGGCTCAAAGGACACAAAAGGGACGTTGGGGTGCTGAATACATAATTTTTCAGTTTGTGAAAATCCACTTAGAACTTGTGAGGGCTGGGTGCGGTGACTTATGCCTGTAGTCCCAGAGCTTTGGGAGGCCAAGGTAGGAGGACTGCTTGAGCCCAGGAGTTCGTGACCAGCCTGGGCAACATGGCGAAACCCTGTCTCTACAAAAAATGCATAATACAAAAAACTAGGGCCAGGCATGGTGGCTCAGCACTTTGGGATTCAGGTCAGGAGTTCAAGACCAACCTGGCCAAAATGGTGAAACCTCATCTCTACTAAAAAATACAAAAAGTAGCCAGGCATGGTGGCGCCACCTGTAATCCCAACTACTTGGGAGACTAAGGCAGAGAACTGCTGGAACCCAGGAGGCAGAGGTTGCAGTGAGCCAAGATCGTACCACTACACTCCAGCCTGGGCAACAGAGTGAGACGACATCTCAAAAAAATAATAAAATAAAAAACTAGCTGGGCATGGTGACTCACATCTGTAATCCTAGCTATTTGGGAGGCTGAGGTGGGAGGATTGCTTAAGCCTGGGAGTTCGAGGCTGCAGTGAACTATGATTGAACCACCGAATGCCAGAGTGAGACCCTGTCTCTAAAAAATGAACTGGTGCATTTTTTAATGTGTCTATTGTAGTCACCAAAAAAATTTTTGGCTTTAATTACCCCACTAATATATCACATACAACCATAATTTCTAGTAGATTAAAGATCCAAAATTTTTAAATGAAACTATTTAAATACTAAAGGAAGAATGGTAGAATTTGTATAACCTCAGGTTAGAGAATCCTTTATTTAAAAAAAAAAAATTCTGGGTGTGGCGCAGTGGCTCACGCTTGTAATCCCAGCACTTTGGGAGGCCAAGGCAGGTGGATCACCTGAGGTCAGGAGTTCGACACCAGCCTGGCCAACATGGTGAAACCCCGTATCTACTAAAACTACAAAAATTAGCCGGGCGTGGTGGTGGCCACCTGTAATCCCAGCTACTTGGGAGGCTGAGGCAGGAGAATGGCTTGAACCCGGGAGGCGGAGGTTGCAGTGAGCCGAGATCACGCCATTGCACTCTAGCCTGGGCAACAGAGCAAGACTCCGTCTCAAAAACAAATAAATAAACAAACAAATAAATAAATGAATAAAACGTTAAAAAATAAAAAGAATAAATAATAATTAGTGTAACTAAGGTTCATCAGGGACTTCCCATGAGAAAGTCTTGTCTGACCTCTTACCCTAATAAAAGCAGAGTACGGACGATACCAGGAGGTTTTCTTATCCTTGATTCATGATTTAAAGATATGACAGGTGCACGCCTATAATCCCAGCCCTTTGGGAGGCCGAGGCAGGCAGATCACTTGAGCCCAAGAGTTTGAGACCAGCCTGGACAACGTGGTGAGACCCTATCCGTACAAAAAAAATTAAAAAATTAGCATGGCATGGTGGCGTGCACCGATAGTCCCAGCTATTTAGGAGACTGAGGTGGGAGGATCACTTGAGCCGAGGAGGTTGAGGCAGCAGTGAGCGGAGATCATGCCACTGCACTCCATCCTGGGCGACCGTGAGACCTTGTCTCCAGTTTAATTTTTTTTTTAAAGGCATCCTTTGGGGTACTGGCTAGTGGCATGTGGCTTTGATTCCTAGCAACAGGCCTGTGGGTAAAATAAAGGACTTTAAGGATTGGATGTTTTGTAGCTGATTGAATAACTAAAAAAAAAAAAAAAAAAAAAAA
>NW_012109221.1:0-1557 GCF_000951045.1 Mandrillus leucophaeus
TGGTATTCAGTTAGGAAAAGAGGAAGTCAAATTGTCCCTGTTTGCAGATGACATGATTGTATATTTAGAAAACCCCATCGTCTCAACCCAAAAACTCCTTAAGCTGATAAGCAACTTCAACAAAGTCTCAGGATACAAAATCAATGTGCAAAAATCACAAGCATTACAAGGCTGGGTGTGGTGGCTCACGCTGGTAATCCCAACACTTTGGGAGGCTGAGGTGGGCAGATCACCTGAGGTCGGGGGTTTGAGACCAGCCTGACCAACATGGAGAAACCTCATCTCTATTAAAAGACAAAAAAAAAATAGCCAAACACAGTGGTGTATGCCTGTAATCCCAGCTACTTGGGAGGCTGAAGCAGGAGAATTGCTTGAACCCAGGAGGTGGAGTTGCTGTGAGCCGAGATCGTGCCATTGCACTCCAGCCTGGGCAACAAGAGCAAAACTCCATCTCAAAAAAAAAAAAAAAATACAAGCATTCCTATACACCAATAATAGCCAAATCACGAGTGAACTGCCATTCACAATTACTACAAAGAGAATAAAATACCTAGGCATCCAACTTACAAGGGATGTGAAGGACCTCTTCGAGGAGAACTACAAACCACTGCTCAACGAAATAAAAGAAGACACAAACAAATGGAAGAACATTTCATGCTCATGGATAGGTGGAATAAATATCATGAAAATAACCACACTGCCTAAGGTAATTTATAGATTCGATGCCCTCCCCATCAAGCTACCAATGACTTTCTTCACAGAATTGGAAAAAACTACTTTAAAGTTCGTAGGGAACCAAAAAAGAGCCCGCATAGCCAACACAATCCTGAGCAAAAAGAACAAAGCTGGAGGCATCACTCTAGCTGACTTCAAAATATACTACAAGGCTACAGTAACCAAACAGCATGGTACTGGTACTAAAACAGATATAGAGACCAATGGAACAGAACAGAGGCCTCAGAAATAACACCACACATCTATAACCATCTGATCTTTGACAAACCTGACAAAAACAAGAAATGGGGAAACGATTCCCTATTTAATAAATGGTGCTGGGAAAACTGGCTAGCCATAAGTAGAAAGCTGAAACTGGATCCCTTCCTTACATCTTATACAAAAATTAATTCAAGATGGATTAAAGACTTAAATGTTAGACCTAAAACCATAAAAACCCTAGAAGAAAACCTAGGCAATACCATTCAGGACATAGGCATGGGCAAAGACTTCATGACTAAAACACCAAAAGCAATGGCAACAAAAACCAAAATAGACAAATGGGATCTAATTAAACTAAAGAGCTTCTGCGCAGCAAAAGAAACTACCATCAGAGTGAACAGGCAACCTTCAGAATGGGAGAAAATTTTTGCAATCTACCCATCTGACAAGGGCTAATATCCAGAATCTACAAAGAACTTAAACAAATTTACAAGAAAAAACAAACAACCCATCAAAAAGTGGGCAAAGGATATGAACAGACACTTCGCAAAAGAAAACATTTATGCAGCCAACAGACACATGAAAAAATGCTCATCATCACTGGTCATCAGAGAAATGCAA
>NW_012109222.1:0-1959 GCF_000951045.1 Mandrillus leucophaeus
TTGAGTGGTCAGCCCTCAAAATCATAATACACATAATTTTGTATTTTCATTAATATCTTAAATAAATTATTTGTATTTATTATCTGTATCTTTTTAAATTTTATATCACTGTTCCTTAGTTTTCCAGTTATATTTTTGTGATTTTTGAATCTTTCTCTACCTTCATATGCTCTGACATTTAACTTTTATTTGCCTCTCTCACTGCACTGAGTACTTTTTATCTACACCTACCTTCTTTGCATAGCCGAACCACTCCTTCCCAACAAGCGGTTAATCTATTGTTTTGAACAGCATTGAACATCCAGATGGAGCTCTCTCTCATTCAATAAGCACTAGCTACTCCTCATTGTAGGAGAACCATCATCATAATTTTTAGAAAAGGATGCAATTATCCATATCATATTAAATTATATCCTTTTCCTTCATTTAGAAACGGAGTTTATAATGTATACATACACACACATACATCTTATTATGTTTATGTGCAATTTATTTGAGGAAAAGTGTTTTACTTTCTTTGCTATGGCAGATGGTTTTACATGTTGTTTTGTAAACATGGTGAGGTAGAAAAGATACTGCAGAAGACCTTAACATCGACAGGCAACATACACTTTATCTTCTTCATTGCACAGTAAGAGCCTCAAGGACCATTTGGAAGCCCGCAGAGGCAGACACTATATTTTCTTTGCTTCAGCACTTATCATTAACCCAGAGAGCTACCCAGCTGCTAGTGCTGAAAAGCTATCCTTAGGGAAGTATTTCTTTCAAAGAGAGCACCGTTTCTTTAAAACCACATTGCCAATGGCATTCGGTACAAGAGAGCTCATAACCAAAAGAGCCAACTGAGCTTTCCAAAGACAAATGATTCAGTCAATGAAGTATTTTTATATAATCACTAGATTCTTAAATTATTCTCAAATATTGTTGACATGAATATTAATTTAATCTAATTTGATGATCAAATTTAAAAAGAAAACAAAATACTCTCTTCATCCCCAGCTTTCTTCTGGCAATACTAACCATCTTTCTGTTTCCATTTCCTAGAATATTGTTCACCTTAACCATCCAATCAAACCCAGTAATGTTTTCGTATTATACCTTATTTTAGTTCTTAAACAAAAATCAACTATATTTTATCTATCAATTAACTCATTTATTTGCTTATCTAATCCCTGTTTTCTTCTTAAGAGCAAGATTCTTCTCTTTATTATTTGTTTCCACATCTTCTGCATCTAAAACAAGACCTGGTGTATACAGCAGGTGATTAATCTATATTTTTTTCCAGTGATAAAGAATATTACAATGTTCTTAAATAATAAAAAAACTTTAATTTCATCATGATAAACCTTAGAAAAAATAAAATTGTCAATCATGTCAAAATCCTGGTTATAGCATTTTATTTTAAAAACTTCTAGAACCTAGAGTTATTCATTCTTTGTAATCATCTTTAAGATCGCCAAAATAATGCAAATTTAGTTTTTTAAAATGTAACAAGAAATACATGTTCATTATTGTGAAAACATAAGGATCTCTTATAGAAATTGTTGATGACTTTTTTTGAATTAAGAGAATTTTTTAACATTTTCATACAAAATAGTTAATTGAGAGATTTGTTTTTGTAAGTAGAAAGCATATAGGATTGCGATATTTTAATGGCTCAGATGAAAATCAAATTCCCCTAAAAAGTTATCTTTGTGACTAGTAGAATTCTTCTACATAGGTTAAAAAGATATTTGAAGGAGGCTGGGCGCAGTGGCTCACGCCTACAATCCCAGCACTTTGGGAGGCTGAGGTGGGCAGATCACCTGAAGTCAGGAGCTCGAGACCAGCCTGGCCAACCTGGTGAAACCCCGTCTCTACTAAAAATACAAAAATTCGCCCAGCATGGTTGTGGGCACCTGTAATCCTAGCTACTAGGGAGGCTGAGTCAGGAGAATAACATCCAGGAGGCGGAGGTTG
>NW_012109223.1:0-1147 GCF_000951045.1 Mandrillus leucophaeus
TTATTATTAACTCAAGCACACCAGACAAGAGGGCTAGGCATAAAAGGGATCATGTGCCAATTCTACTAGCTTATCAGCTCCATCAAAATTCTTATTTAATAATCTGATTTTTGGACAGATGCGGTGGCTCATGCTTGTAATCCCAGCACTTTGGGAGGCCAAGGTGGGCGGATCACGAGGTGAGGAGATCGAGACCATCCTGGCTAACATGGGGAAACCCCGTCTCTACTAAAAATACACAAAATTAGCTGGGCATGGTGGCGGGCACCTGTAGTCCCAGCTACTCGGGAGGCTGAGGCAGGAGAATGGCGTGAACCCGGGAGGCGGAGCTTGCAGTGAGCCAAGATCGCGCCACTGCACTCCAGCCTGGGCGACAGAGCAAGACTCCGTCTCAAAAAAAAAAAAAAAAAAAAATCTCATTTTCATAATGTAGTGTAAAGGGAGACGGTATACCACTGAACCTATTATTGAAATGCCACCAAGAAGTACCATGAGCACCAGTCTAGGGTGGACAATGTGGCTGGGTCAAGGTACCCAAAAGCAATCTGAACATACCCACTGTGTTCTCCTCCTTCAACTTTTCCCCGAGCTTCTGGTTGTAGAGGTGCAAATCTGCCATCTGGTCTCCAAGTTTTGATGCTTGACTGAGGAAAGAAGAAATGCCCCTAGTTAAAATAACAACTAAAAAACATTACTCAGTTTGTTCCATTTTGAGAAATGTTTTAAATACATTAAAAACTACTCTCCACTCTTTAAAAAGCGAAAAATGAACACCAAGCAATGACTCTTTCTTTTCCTATTTCTTTTTCTTTTTCTTTTTTTTTTTTTGAGACGGAGTCTGGCTCTGTTGCCCAGGCTGGAGTACAGTGGTGTGATCTCGGCTCACTGCAAGCTCCGCCTCCCAGGTTCACGCCATTCTCCTGCCTCAGCCTCCTGAGTAGCTGGGACTACAGACGCCCGCCACCACTCCGGGCTAATTTTTTGTATTTTTAGTAGAGATGCAGTTTCACCATGTTAGCCAGGATGGTCTCGATCTCCTGACCCCATGATCCGCCTGCCTCGGCCTCCCAAAGTGCTGGGATTACAGGCGTGAGCCACTGTGTCCGGCCTTTTTTTCTTTTTTGAGACAGGGTCTTGCTCTGTCATC
>NW_012109224.1:0-1299 GCF_000951045.1 Mandrillus leucophaeus
TAGTTTTTAAAACTGCTTTATTTAAAAACAAGCTGTGTGCAGTGGCTCATGCCTGTAATCCTAGCACTTTGGGAGGCTGAGATGAGTGGATTGCTTGAGGCCAGGAGTTCAAAACCAGCCTGGCCAACATGACGAAACCCCATTTCTACTAAAAATACAAAAAATTAGCTGGGCGTGGTGGCGGGTGCCTGTAATCCCAACTACTAGGGAGGCTGAGGCAGGAGAATCGCTTGAACCCGGGAGGCAGAGGTTGCAGTGAGCTGAGATTACACCACTGCACTCCAGCCTGGGCAACAAGCCTGAAACTCCATCTCAAAAAAAAAAATAAAAACAAACAAACTAGAAGCCCAATCCCTCAGCAGCAGCCACCCACTCTTGGCTTAGCAGCTGCCGGCAGGTGTGAGCCAGGCTGCCCGCTCCCCAGCAATGGCTTTCCTTGCCCTCTTGCTTACCCCACAGTGCAAAACCGCCCATGGTGGAGATTCTTAAGGGCACCACCCAAAGCCTCCCTTTGGCAGCCTGGCCCACCTCCGCTCCCAGCTAGACCTGACAAGCCCTTCTTGCCGAGTCATTCTGCTGTGGGCAGCTCTCCTGCAGTCCCAGATGTAGGAGGAGACTGGCTCAGGCACGTTAATTAGAGGGTTGGGGTTATCCCTGTGGCCACCTCCCAAATCTCCTGAGACTTATGTTTTTAGTCTGGGGCTCATTCCTCATGTCAGCTCCCTAGTGCCAGAGCAGTCTCCCTCGGTGTCTCTCTGGCCACCACAGTCAGCATCACGGACACATCCCAGCATAGCCCCAGTGCTCAGCCCCATGGCAGGGACCGTCCAGGAGTTGGTGCGGAACAGGGTGGGAGGGAGGAAGGGAGCAGGAGACCTCACTCTTTCCTCTGAACCTAAAGCTCCAGATAACCCTACACTAGAGGTCATAGGGGGCGTGACTCTGGCTTCTTGAGGGAAACTGGAGAGATGAGGGGCTGGGGAAATGGGGGGCTGGGCTGCCCTAGGAGCAGGACCAACCACGGTGGAGGCGCTTTGACCCCTAGCTTTGTTTGATTTGGAGCTTGATTTACTGGAGGGGAAGTTTGCTCTAAATCAGTTGTTTGCATCTATTGACCAATAAAATCTAGTTAGTCCTGATGCTTCCTGAAGCAGGGCTCCTGGATTTGGCGTTGCTATTTTGTGCCTCAGATTTTTTTTTTTTTTTTTTGAGACAAGGTCTGGCTCTATTGCCCAGGCAGGAGTGCAGTGGTGTGATCTTTATTCACTGCAACCTCCATCTCCCAGGTTCAAGCGATCC
>NW_012109225.1:0-2990 GCF_000951045.1 Mandrillus leucophaeus
GACAAAAACTTTAAATCAGCTACTTTAAATACTTTTAAAAAACTTAAAAAGCCATTTCTAAAGAATTAAGGAAAACTATCGCAATGATGTGTTACCAAATAGAGATTAATAAATCATATTTTAAAATAACCAAATAAGAATTCTATTAGAGTTGAAAAAGACAATAACTAACATGAAAAATTTACTCAAGGGTTTAAGACATGAGGTGTCAGATAAAAAGAATCAATTAACTTGAATATATAGCAAAAGAAATTAGTCTGAGGAATTTTTAAAAAGAATAAAGAAATGATTAGAGCTGCACATATTTGTAGGACACCATGAAACATACCAACATACATATAATGAGAGTCCCAGAAAATGAAAAAAAGAAGAAAAAAGAAGAAAAAAAATGAAACAATAATGGTCAAACCCCCAAACTTGATGAAAACATTATATATCTAAAAAGCTCAACAAACTCATAAAGATGAAGATCCACATCTACACACACTAGAGACACAATGACAAAAGGCAAAAACAACAACAACAACAACAACAACAAACAGACCTTTAGGAGAAATTCTTGAAAGCAGCAAGAAAAAGGTGACCTCGCAAACAAACAATCCTCAATAAAATTAACAGCTGACTTTGAAACACAAGCACCAAAGCTGGAAAAGACTTGGAATGACACACTCAAAGTGTTGAAAGAAAAAATATTGTCAACAAAGAATCCCATATTTAGCAAAACTCTCATTCAACAATGAAGAAAAATTCAGGATATTCCAAAATGAATAAAATTTGAGAGAATTTGTTAGCAGATCTGCCCTAAGTGAAATACTACAGAGAGTCCTTCAGACTGAAATAAAAGTATATTAGATGGTAACTCAAATCCACACGAGGAAACAAAGAGTACTGGTAAAGTTAACCACATAGGTTAATATGGAAAATAGTATTTTTGTTTGAACTATTTTCTTGTCCTATCTGATTTAAAAGACAATTTCATAATACAATAATTATAAATTTGTATGAGTGAATTTATAATAAAGGAAAATATAATTTATATGGCAATAACAGTTCAAAGAAGAGCAGAAGGAAGGGGGATATCATGGAGCAAAATTTTTGTACAATGTTAAGATCCAGTTTGTATTGATAAGAACTAGATTGTCTTAAATTAAGATGCTAATTTTAGTCCCAGGACATTCACTAAGTACATATCGAAAAGAGTATGGTAAGAGAAGGGGCAAGGAATTTGAATGGTACACTAGAACATACCTGTTTAACACAAAAGAAGACAGGAATATAGGAATGAAAAGACATACGACATATGGGAAACAAACAGCAATGACAAGTATAAATCTCATCTTGTCCATCATTATAATTAAAAGGAAATAAATTAAATACTCCAATAAAATAGACAGAAGTAGAAAAGATACTTTAAAAACATGATGATATGATCCAACCACACACCCTTAAATTTTTTTTTTATTCACTGACTTTGATGTGAATTTTAAGTGGATGTAAAATCTCATAATCATACATTAGAGCTCATCTCACTTTCTATGTCCAAAGTTAGTCCACAGAAAATTATTCCATGGCATACCAATAGGTGCTATTATAAAAAGGTTTCTTCTTTTACTGCAGTCTTGCTGAGATATTTCAGTATACTGTCCAAAAATGAAATATGAAATGCAAGAATTCACAAAGTTATTTGCTTATCAAATAAAACTTTTTCTCAAAAACCTCCCATAAGCCATGTTCCATGGATCTCAAGGCAAGCCTTCTCAATCTGCAGTTGAAAAAACTGTGTCCAAAAACACTGAATAACTCACACCAACTGTCTTTTGATTTCTACTTATGTTATTGTCTCCAGAATGCACATGAATAACTTTTTTTTTCTACCCTACTGCAAGACATGAGTCTTGCAAGAAAGCAAGAGATTCAGCATCATACACCAAAATTCCAACTCTTTCTCTTAGAATATGAGCAGCAAGAGTTTGTTTATGTCCCTTATCTTTATTTGGCTTCACTTGGCTCTACTGCAAAATAAGGATGGTGAGACTTACTTCACAGGGTTGTCGTGAGTGTAAAAAGAGATAAATCGCATTATTTGCTTTCTCCTCAACCTTTTCATGCTCCTTATGGTTTACATGATGCAGAATATTTTTTTCTACAGCTCTCTATTTCTGATTTAAATACCTGCAGGAGTTTTTGTTTGTTTGTTTGTTTTGTTTTTGTTTTTGTTTTTTTTAACACGGGGACAAATTTTTTGACATCAGGACTGTCCCTATGAAGAGACACAGTTTACATCCTTGTCCTTGAATCTGGGCAGGCTCATGAATGTGTCAACTGATCAATTAAGGGATGAGGTGTTTTACTGCAAGGCTGGACCATGAAAGGCCTCGTATCCACTAGAACACTCATGCTTAGAGTCCTAAACTATCTCGTTAGAGGGTCAATTACCCTATTGCTACCATGTCTGAGGAAGCCAAGCTATGTGGAAAAGCCACTGATGGGCACTCCAATCAGAGATCCAAGAGTCATATCAGACCATGTGCCAGACATTGGAACAAAGATGCCTCCAGAAGATTCCAGCCCCTAGTTGTCATGTCATCCCCATACATTCTTAAGCAGAAATAAACTTCCCTTGCTGAATCCAGTCTGATTTTCTGACCAACAAAATCATGAGAAATAAGCAGCTGTTGCTGTAAGTCAGGAAGTTTGGGGACAGTTTGTTATACAACACTAGTAACGAAAAGAGTGCTCATGAAAACAAACTTCTCTACTGGCATTAAATACATCTGTTATAATGTCCTTCTCATTTGTCATTATCAAGCAATTATTAAATAAACCCTTGAGACACAGCTACAATGACAGAGTAGCAACTAAGAATCGTGCTACTTAGAGGAGATGATTTCTGAACTATAATTTCCATCCTACTCTTCACTTATTCATGTCAAAATTACAATAGAATGAGGAGATCAATTTAGCTACAGTGGTTAAACATTTAAGTTTGA
>NW_012109226.1:0-1163 GCF_000951045.1 Mandrillus leucophaeus
ACCTCGTGATCCACCCACCTCAGTCTCCCAAAGTGCTGGGATTACAGGCGTGAACAACTGATCCTGGCCAATTTTTATTTTTTTGGGACAGTCCCCCAGGCTGGAGTATAGTGACTCCATCACCGCTTACTGTAGCCACTTGGCTCAGGCAATCTTCCTGCCTTATCCTTCAGAGTAGCTGGGATTACAGGCTGACACCACCAGACCTGGCTAATTATTTTTTATTTTATTTTTTTGAGATGGAGTCTTGTTCTGCCACCCAGGCTAGAGCACAGTGGTGTGATCTCGGCTCACTGCAACCTCCACCTCCCAGGTTTAAGCGATTCTCCTGTCTCAGCCTCCCAAGTAGCTGGGATTATAGGCACCCACCACCACACCTGGCTAATTTTTGTATTTTTAGTAGAGACAGGGTTTCATCATGTTGGCCAGGCTGGTCTTGAACTCTTGACCTCAGGTGATCTGCCCGCCTCGACCTCCCAATTAGCCTGGCCTAGCTAATTATTTTTTGTAAAGACAAGGTCTCACTGTGTTGCCCAGGCTGGTACTCACTCAGCTGCTTCAAATGCTAATCTCTTCCAGAAACACCCTCACAGATGATAATGTTTACCAGCTATCTGGGTATCCCTTAATCCAGTCCAGTTGGCACCAAAAATTAACCATCACAAACATTATACTTACTATATTTCTATCAGAAGTATATGAATATCAGCTTGGATGATTATTTTAATTTTTACAAATTTGTTAATCTGTTTTCTAAGGTTTGTGAGAATAAATTCTTTTCTTTTTTCCTGTTTTTCTTTTTTTTTTTTTCTTTTTTTTTTTTCGAGACAGGATCTCACTGTGTTGCCCAGGCTGGAGTGCAGTGGTACCATCTCGGCTCACTGCAGCCTCCGTCTCCCAGGTTCAAGAAATTCTCCTGCCTCAGCCTCCCAAGTAGCTGGGATTACTGGCACTCATCACCATGCCCAGCTAATTTTTGTATTTTTAGTAGAGACAGGGTTTCACCATGTTGGTCAGGTTGGTCTCGAACTCCTGGCTTTGTGATTCACCCGCCTGAGCCTCTCAAAGTGCTAGGATTACAGGCATGAGCCACTGTGCCTGGCAATTCTTTTTTTTAAAGTGAAATGGCATAATTAGCTGTGTGTATTTTTTTTTTTTTTTTT
>NW_012109227.1:0-2374 GCF_000951045.1 Mandrillus leucophaeus
ACAGATTCGTATTAGGATCATGAGTTGATTTTCGATGGTTTCAAAATGCAAAGAATTTATCTTAGAAGACTCAAGACATTGCTGTGATTCTAAAAGTAAAATCAGTACCTGCATTTAGAATAATCTGTGTTTTAACTGTAATGGAGGAGATCCAAAGAGATATTAAAAATTAATAGTATACCAGTCAAAAACATAACTAAAGGGGAGAAATTTTTAAAATATGGTTTTGATTTATAAATTTTCCAAATAAAATTTCTACATTTTTGAAGTAAACAAGTATTAAAGTTTCATTGTTAAAGCGCTCATATAAAGAAAACTTAAATATATATATTTCTTGATCTCTAGTCATAAAATTTAAACAGAGATGAAAAAACCCTTGATGATGGGTATATACAATACAAACATATCATATATATCTTATATATTTTTGTTAGCTGGTTGGAAGTATTGAAAAATAAGGTAGCATATGTTGTCTAAAAGGAATGATTATTACTCAAATAGAATGTACTCCCAAGGTGATATTTGCGCTGTAATTTACTTTTCAGAGTTTGGAGCAGGGAGAAGACTTACAGCTTCCTAATTTATTCAAATGACAAATTAGAGGAAAAAACCTAAACGCCTTAGCGTATGCTCCAAAATTCAGAGGAATATTTGACTCCACAGCAGCCAAATCCCTCAGAAAATAGGCTAGTGTTTGGAAATAAAATGATGTTGAAAATTTAAAGAAATAGAGCCCAAATTATTTAATTTATTATTTCATTTTGGTCCATCCATAGAAAACCCATTTTGTTTTTAGAATACAGCTGAACACGGACATGGTTGAAAATGCTTGGGCATGGCCGGGCACCATGGCTCGTGCCTGTAATCCCAGCACTTTGGGAGGCCGAGGAGGGTGGATCACCTGAGTTCAGGAGTTTGAGACCAGCCTGACCAACATAGCGAAACCCCATCTCTACTAAAAATACAAAAAATTAGCTGGGCGTGGTGGTGGACATCTGTAATCCCAGCTACTCAGGAGGCTGAGGCAGGAGAATTGCTTGAACCCAGGAGGTAGAGATTACTGTGAGCCAAGATTACACCATCGTACTCCAGCCTGGGGAACAAGTGATAAACTCCATCAAAAGAAAAAAAAGGAAAAAAAACCTTGGGCATTAGATAAAGTAACGTAGAACTCAAAGTTTGATGTAGATTTATTTGCCATAATGAACAGTATACTTAACAGGGCAGAACCTTTGCTTATGCATACAAATATTGTAGCATTCTTCAAACAATCATGTCCTTCTAATCAAAACCCGGACTATTTGTATTTTTTGATACAGTTTGTAAAGAATGTTGGCTGTTAAAAATGTGGGAACATGGCTTTGTGTGGTGGCTCATGCATGTAATTCCCAGCAGTTTGGCGGGCCTACATGGGAGGATTGCTTGAGCATAGGAATTTGAGACTAGCCTGGCCAATATAGGGAGATCTTGTTTCTGCCAAACATAACAATAAAAAGATGCGGTGGTACGCTCCCTTAGTTCCAGATATTCTGGAGACTGAAGTGAGAGGACCACCTGAGCCCAAGAGGTCTAGGCTGAAGTGAATCATGGCTGTGCCACTGTACTCCAGCCTGGGAAACAGAGCTAGACACCGTCTCAAGAAAAAAACATGGAATCTGAAGTGATAATGACAGATTTTGAATTATGACGCCATATCTGATGACTCCAAGGTGATAATGACAGATTTGAAACTGCACCCATCAACCCATCATCTACATTAGGTGTTTCTCCTAATGTTATCCCTCCCCTAGTCCCTCCCCTAGTCCCCCACCCTCCGACAGGCCCCAGGCCCTGGTGTGTGAAGTTCCCCATCCTGTGTCCATGCAAGCTGGAAACCATCATTCTCAGCAAACTAACACAGGAACAGAAAAGCAAACACTGCATATTCTCACTCATAATTGGGTGCTGAACAATGAGGATAAGTTTTGTTTGTTTGTTTGTTTGTTTTAGATGGAGTCTCGCTCTGTCACCCAGGTTGGAGTGCAGTGGCTGGAGTGCAGTGGCATGATCTCGGCTTACTGCAAGCTCTACCTCCTGGGTTCAAATGATTCTCCTGCCTCAGCCGCCTGAGTAGCTGGGATTACAGGCACATGCCACCAAGCCCAGCTAATTTTTGTATTTTTAGTAGAAATGGGGTTTCACCATGTTGGTCATGCTGGCCTAAAACTCCTGACCTTGTGATTCACCTGCGTCGACCTCCCAAAGTGTTGGGATTACAGGCGTGAGCCACCACACTCGGTCAAGGACAAGTTTTAAAGAAAATTAAAAGTTACTTAGTTCAATGCCTAGTATATGTTGAGCAGTTAAACAAATATTAGTCACTACAATTTGTAAG
>NW_012109228.1:0-1698 GCF_000951045.1 Mandrillus leucophaeus
CAAAGGAAATACACGATTCTTTTAATAGATCAGTTTGGTAGCACTGTTTTAGGGGAAGCTGAGAAGGTATATTTTGGATCACATTGAAGCCTATGGTGACAAAGGAAATATCCTCAGATTTAAAGTAGAAAGAAGCTTTCTGAGAAACTTCTTGTAGTGTGTGATTTCATCGTACAGAATTACACCGTTCTTTTAATTGAGCAGTTTGCTAACACTGTTTTCGTGAAATCTGCAAAGGGATATATTGGAGCACATTGAGACCTATGGTGAAAAAGGCAATATCCTCGGATAGAAAGTAGAAAGAATCTTTCTGAGAAACTGCTTTGTGAAATTCACCTCACAGAGTTACACTGTTCTTTTCATTTAACAGTTTGCTAACACTCTTTTCTTGGATTCTGCAATGGAATGTTTCTGACCATATTGAAGTTTATGGACAGAAAGGAAATATCCGCACATAAAAATCAGAAAGAAGCATATTGAGAAACTGCTTTTTGATGTGTTAATTTTTCTCACAGTTACACGATTCTTTTCATATATCAGTTTGGTAGCACTGTTTTTGGGGAATCCAAGAAGGGATATTTTTGATCACATTAAAGCCTATGGTGACAAAGGAAATATCCTCAGAAAAAAAACCAAAAGAAGCTGTCTGAGAACCTTTTTTGTGATGTGTGAATTCGTCTCACAGAGTTACACCTTTCTTTTCATGGAGGAGTTTCCTAATACTGTTTTTCATGGAATCTGCAAGGAGATATTTGGGAGTGAAGTGAGTCCTAAGAACTATCCTCAGATAAAATCTAGAAAAGTTTCTGATAAAGAAGCTTTCTGTGATTTCACCTCACAGTGTTACATTATTGTTTTCATTGAGCAGTTTCCTATCACTATTTTCGTGGATCCTGCAAAGGGATATTTGGGAGCACATTGAGGCCTATAGTTAAAAAGCAAATATCCTTAGATAAAATCTAGAAAGAAGCTTTCTGGGAAACTGCTTTGTGATGTGTGAATTTATCTCACAAAGTTACACTGTTCTTTTCATAGGTAAGTTTGCTAACACTGTTTTCTTGGAATCTCCAATGGGATATTTCAGAGCACACAGCAGCTTATGATGACAAAGAAAATATCCTCATATAGAAACTAGAAAGAAGCTTTCTGAGAAACCATTTTGTAATATGTCACTTCATCTCATATAGTTACACGATTCTTTCCATGGAGCAGTTTGGTAGCACTGTTTTTGGGGAATCTGAGAAGGGATATTTTTTATCACATTGAAGACTACGGTGATAAAGAAATATCCTCAGATAAAAGCTAGAAGGAAGCTTTATAAGAGAGTTCCTTATGATGTTTGAATTCATCTCACAGAATTACACCATTATTTTCTTTGAGTAGTTTGATAACACTGTTTTCTTGGAATCTGCAATAGGATATTTGGGAGTGCAGTGGTGGCTATAATGATAAAGGAAATATCCTCAGATATCAACCAAAAAGCATCTATCTGTGAAACTGCTTTGTGATGTGTCAATTCATCCACAGAGTTACACCGTTGCTTTCATTGAAAAGTTTGCTAACACATTTTCCTGGAATCTGCAATGGGATATTCCAGAACACGTGGAGGAATATGGTAAAAAAGGAAATATCCTCAGATAAAAACTAGTAAGAAGCTTACTGAGAAACAGGTTTGTTATCTGTGAATTCATTTCACAG
>NW_012109229.1:0-2643 GCF_000951045.1 Mandrillus leucophaeus
GTCATTTAAATGTTCTATTTGTTCAGTAAAAGCTTAATTAAAACCTGTTATTTACCATGTAAGAAAAAGTTTATTTATATATAAATATGATGATGCCTTTGTCCACAAACTTTGTACAGTTTAAAACAGTTATTCTGAAGAATCTTTAAAAATGTTTTTTTTTTTTAAAAAAGAAAGAATTAGCGCAAAGAAAAGCTTTATGATATAAATAAATATATTAAAACATGTTTCCTCAGATTTTTTTTTTTTTCTTTTTTTTTAGACGGAGTCTCTCTCTGTCGCCCAGGCTGGAGTGCAGTAGCGCGATCTCGGCTCACTGCAAGCTCCCTCCTGGGTTCACTCAATTCTCCTGACTCAGCCTCCTGAGTAGCTGGGACTACAGGCGCCCACCACCACGTCTGGCTAATTTTTTGTAGTTTTAGTAGAGACAGGGTTTCACCGTGTTAGCTAGGATGGTCTCGATCTCCTGACCTCGTCATTCACGTGCCTTGGCCTCCCAAAGTGCTGGGATTACAGGTGTGAGCCACCGCACCTCCTCAGATCTTTTAAAACGCAAATATTCACTTTGAATTTCCAAGAAATGTGTTTATTATGATGTTTTTAAGTTATATGACCACAGCCAATAATTTTTCCTTAAGGCATCTGTTAGGACTATTGTTATTCAGAAAACTTGATGCAATATAACACAAGAAACGTGTAGCTTGTTTTAACTATGGAAATGGAATGTAGCATTTTCTTAACTCTAAAATAAATTAACGCAGATGTTATCAAAATATTGTAGTCTTTACTATACAGAAGAATCAAACAGACTTGTAATGTAAGTTACCAATATTTTAATGATGGGACCAGTGAGATAATAAATATATTGTCCAGCATAGCACCTTGTAGAACACAATGAATAATGCTTCTCTCTGAATTTTGCTCATTTTTTGCCACTTTCCATTTGAATATGGCACTGTCTGTTCAAAATTAAGCATACCAAACCAGTCCCATTTGTTTGATATATCCATTGGAATCTATGATAAAGTGTTTGAGAGAAATGCAACCTCTATTTGCTAATTCTTCTATTGATGCATATGATCTTGTAAGGTAAGTGAATGTATTTTGTGTGTGGGGTGTGTGTGTGTGTATGTGTAGGTTTGTGGTATTGGCATATGTGTACATATATGTGGAAAAATTAAATGTTAAACTTTATATTTTTTAATAAATATGATATTTACGTATTTCCCATAAAATTCAATAAAAAATCGATTTTTAGAATTACTGATTCAAACATTTTAAGTATATTGAAATATGTATCAGTAAAACAAATTTGTGTTGCTCTTAAATGTGTGTGCATGTCTGTGCATTTTGTGCTCTTTGTTGACAAATGCTGACAAATATTTTCATTCTGCATACTTGATAGGACAAGACATGTAGGCAGTTTCTTTCACAGTAATAGGAGCAGAGCACATCTTAAATTACATGTAAAATATTCTCATATTAAAATTACTTCAGCTTTTTTTAATTTTATGCTGCCACTCAATTCATCTAGTTAACTCATATTGTAGACTAATGAGTATTTTCCTCCCACATCCTGAATTTAGATGAAGAATCAAGTTCTGAAGCTGTTCAAATTATTCAGTTCCAGGTTTGATAAATCTAATGTGTTCATGACTGTCTGAGAAATCCTCATTCAATTCTCTTCATATCTAGACCTTTTTGGGTTGCTGATGACCCCAAGAAACTTATTTTTCCTAGCTTAAAACTAAAAGGACTTCTCACGACACATTTTAACCAAAGGAATAGAGCTATGAAAAAGGTACATATCTGAAAACATAAAACAAAAAGAATTTTAATGATTCACTAAAATTCAAGACAACTGTGAACGTAGTTGATTCCACAGAAAGTATTTCCCATCCTATATGCAATCTCTCCTGCTACACAATAATATAATAGTTTTAAATTTAAAGGAGGCATTCAGAATCATTTTTGACAATTATTTCAAGCATTTTGATCATGGTTAGGTCCTTTTTATTTGCTTTCTTCCCATTCTATTATTTGCTTAAGTTTTGGCTCTTGCAGTTTGTTTATATTTGTTTTTATATTGGTAATAATAATGTTTAGAAGTCTACTTTTTCAAATTTAAACTTTTGTTGGGTAAATCACTTTCCATGGATAGATGCATATTTTAATCTACCAGAAACCTCAGGTCTGCTTGATGCTCTATTTTTGGTATTATCCTTAGACTTAGAAAGTTATTGATTTTGAAGTTTCCCCCAAGACACCTACTCAAATCATATATGCTAAATCTGCCTTCCTTCCTTCCTCCTTCTGATATGATTTGGATATTTGTCCCTTTCAAATCTCATGTTGATATTTAATACCCAGTGTTGGAGGTGAGGTCTGGTGAGATGTGTTTGGATCATGGCGGTGAATTCCTCATGAATGGTTTGGTGCCATCTTTGTGGTAATGAATGAATCCTTGCTCTAATAGTTCCTGGAAGAACAGACTGTTAAAAAGAGTCTGGCACCTCCTCCCATCTCTTGCTTTCTTCCACTGCCAAATCATGCCTGCTTTCCTTGCTTTCCACCATGAATGGAAATTTCAGGAAACCTTCACCAGAAGCAGATGCTGGCACCATGCTTCTTGCCAGCATGGTG
>NW_012109230.1:0-263 GCF_000951045.1 Mandrillus leucophaeus
AGCCACCATGCCAGGCCTAAACTTATTTTTTATTTTTAATATTAAAAAAAAGAGACAGGGTCTTGCTGTGTTGCCCAGGCTGATCTCAAACTGGATTCAAGCCACCCTTTCACCTCAGCCTCCCAAAGTCCTGGATTACAGGCTTGAGCCACCGTGCCCAGCTGGCCTTGAATTTTTTTTAGTGCATGAGATGATATTTATTTAATGTGTTTTTTGGAGCCTGAAATAAACCTCACACTGGGAGCCTGGGTAGAATACAGGAA
>NW_012109230.1:4773-6813 GCF_000951045.1 Mandrillus leucophaeus
AAACAAACAAACAAACAAACAAAAAACCCCAGCTCTTTGAAGGAAAGAAGAAAGCAAGGAAACAAGCGGAAGCCCTTGTCAGTGTCTTCCTGGAGTGGGGTTCATTCATTCAGCCACATATTCACTGAGTGCCTTCAATTTGTCAGGCTCCGTACCAGGCTTCTAGATGCTTTGCCCACTCAACTTTACCATCTTGTGTCCCTGGAGACAGACTTGGATTCACTGACTACTACCCCTGAGATCTTAAGACAAGCTACTTCCCCTCTCTGAGCTTGAGCTTTTCCAGCTGCAAAATATAAATAGTCCTCCCTCGTAAGGCTGTTGTGAGGGTTAAATGAGGAGCTGTATTGTAGCTTTTCTCAGCCAGGGTCCTGAGCTGAGCCACAGAACAGAAAAGCTGATTGGAGTGACTCTCTCAGCTCTCTCAAGTACAGAGTATAACTAGTACCATCCTAGGTAACAGGAGAGAAGTAAAGTCATTATAAATAGTGGATTAGGGGGTCATAAGTCTCTCGAAGAACCAGGTCAAGGAAGGCCAGTACAACCCTCTTTTCTGACAGCTCGACATAGTGGCCAGTTCTAGGGCAACTAGAATTTCACAGTAGCATCATTGTGTGGTGAGTTTGGCACACCGTAGACACTAAGTAAATGTCAGCTTCCTTCCCCGGTCCCTCCTCCTCCCTCCCTTTCTTGCCAGGACTCAGCTTCTCTTAAAGCCATGCACATCTTTCAGAAAGAGCCTAGGTTTTCTTAAATGGGAAAATATCCACTGTCTCAGCGTTTTAGGTCACTCTTCCTAGGCAACGTGCTTCCAGGCCCTTGGGCTACTGCTGTGATGCAGGTGCCTCCTGTTTGCTATGCCCTGGCACTTCGGCAGTGCTTCCTAGAGAAGGGGGAAGCCCTACAGCGTGCTGCATGTCTTCTCAAACCACTGAGCTGCCGTGCTGCCGCAGGCCCTTCACCAAGCACCAGGGAACTAAAGTATGAACTAGACACAGATGCACATGGCTGCAGGGAGTTTCTAGCTTACTAATGGAGATCAGATTTGTTTATGAGGAGCCCAGTGAGGGGTGCCAGGCCATGTCTTTAAGATTTTAGGAAAAGGGGAAGGATCACAGTGAACAGGGCAGTCACCCTATCATCCCCATCACAGTCCCCTTCTGTCTGCCATTCATAAAGGAAATGGCATCTCTTTGTGGGCCTGGAGGTCACCTGTTAAACATGTGCACCTTGGCCAGATGTCTGTATGCTAGCACCTGAAAGTGCTACCAGAGCGGCCCCTTTTCTTCTGTCCTCTGGTGAATCAAGACTCGAGGAGCCAGTTCTGTGGATGGTAGATCCGATTTCAGTGACTTCAGCGGTGGCTAGGTTCTGCTGAGTCTGAAAGGGGAACAGATACCAAGCCCCAAATCTTCCTTGCAGGAAGCCAGATGATTCTAGTAGTAAACCACTGGTCCTTCAGGCATGAAATAACCTCAGGGCCAATTCCTCAGCAACACAGAGTCTCCTGAACTTCACCTGGTCACTCCGTCCAAGTTGCAGGAGCCATCAGGGCAGAGTTGGTGTTCAGCAGGAAGGACACAGCCAGTCTGTCACAGAGGAGGTTGGAAGGGGTGGAGGCTGTAGTATGAGGCACGTCCAGACACAGTGAGTTCTGGCTGTATGCCTGGGGACAGTCAGTCATACCCTCTATGAACTGGTGACTCAGGTGGGAAGATAAGAGGTAGTATCTGTGATAAAACCAGAGAATATTCAATGCTGACCCTCAGCTCTATGAATGTTTAGAGTAAGGAGAGAGCTCCCATTTTGGGTCTTTGGATCATGGTGAATATCAGTTTCTACATCTGTAAACTGAGGGGGTCACTCTGTGGATGCATCTCATATTAGCATTGTATTTAAGAATTGGATCTGGACAAGGTGAGGTGGCTCACGTTTGTAATCCTAGCGCTTTGGGAGCCCAAGGTGGGAGGATCACTTGAGCCTAGGTATTCAAAACCAGCCTGGGCAACAAGGCAAGACCCCATCTCTACAAAAAAAAAA
>NW_012109230.1:8337-17803 GCF_000951045.1 Mandrillus leucophaeus
TCAGGAGGCTGAGGCAGGAGAATCGCTTCAACCCAGGAGGCGGAGGTTGCAGTGAGCCAAGATTACGCCATTGCACTCCAGCCTGGACGACAGTGCAAGACTCTGTCTCGAAAAAATAAAAAAATAAAAAATAAGAGGAATAAATGAATGATAAATAAAACAGTACAGAAAGGTTATAAAGTCAGTAGTAAGTCTCTGCCCTCACCACCCCATTCACTTGCCCCTCAGCACCCCACCCCACAAAAAACAAAACAAAACAAAAAAACAAAAAAACCCCCACTCTCTAGAGGTAAATACTATGAACCATTTTGAATCTGTACAGGGTACCAACAGGAGCCTGTGTGATGTGTACTCTCAAGCTTCTGGGTAAAGCTTGCTCTGGGTCTCTCCTGGGGCTGAACCTTTTCCAGGAAGGGAGAAGGGACTGCAGCTGTGGTGTGGCAGGGGCAGGCACAGAACCCTTCCAGAGAGAGGTTTCTCAGGGTCCCGGGAACGTGATCAGCAGCCCCACTTCAGTCAGGCGTCACCGGCTCGCCCGCCGGCCCTGGCCAGGGTTTTCTCCTCTGTGTCTGAGGGCTCTTTTTTACCTTCTCAGGATCCCTCTGTGACCCAGCTGACGAACGCCCCGCAGGGCGGCCTGGCGGAATTCAACCCCTTCTCAGAGGTTGGTGAGCAGGCCCTCTTTCCAAGTCCCGTGACCCTCTGGGGTGGTGCTGGGGTCTCCAGGGCAGGGAGTCTTGGCAAGGACAGAAGCAGCTCTGAGAAGCGGCAATCCTCAAAGGGACAGTCCTAACATGAACCCGGGAAACAGGGTAAGGATGGGAAAGCCACCAAACGCTCTGTGAAATTCTCCCCTTGAGATCTGTGACCAGGGCCCCTCCCCAAGGAGGTCAGGGCAGTGCCCAAGAGTGCTGGACCCAGCGAGCCCAGGGGTGCTGGGTTAGGGATCAGATGGCCTGAACCTGAGGCTTGTTGGCTGGGAAGCCACAGGGGAAGGCCCAGTGCAGGCCCCAAGGGAGTCCCCTCACAGTCAGGGGCACATCACCCATCCTGCTGTGGGTTTGCCCCCTCGTCACCAACTAGTGGAGTCCCACTCACTTCTGTCCTTTGATTTGTTCCATGTAGACAAATGCAGCGACAACAGTTCCTGTCACACAACTCCCTGGGTCCTCGCAGCCAGCGGTTCTCCAGCCATCAGTGGAACCAACCCAGCCGACCCCCCAGGTACTGCTGACAAAGAACTCTGGTCTTTTCTCTCCAGTGAGGGAATCACCCAGACCAGTACTGGCTGAGCCCTGAGGCTCGGGGCAAGCAGAGAGCCTTCAGCCTTGGCCCCCTAAGGACCCTTTTGCTAATTTGTTTGGAGCTGGTCACCTACAAGTCGAGGGGCTGCTCTGCCAATTAATATCCTTACTCCCTGCATCCCATCCACCACCACCACTGAGAAATAAGCTCTACTCACCAGGCTGGGCTCCTTGGTGCCTCCAGAGAGGGCATTTGTCCCTGTTGTACCCCTCCAGGTCCTCCTCAGGCCTTTGACTTGTTCTCTCTTCCTTGGGGCCCAGAATCTCTCTTTTTTTTTTCTTTAACTTCATTGATTCTCACCTTCCTTCCTGTCTTCCTTTGTCCCTTCACCAAATACTGTGAATCTTTTCTGCTTTGTGCCTGGTGCTCCACTGCACTGCCTCACTGCCCTCCCGCCGCGCTCCTCGCTGACCCTATGAGCGTGACCCACGGTGGAGTTGTGCATTGCAGCTCCTGCTTAGACAGGCCGGCAAGTTCCCGCCTGCCCAATTCCTGGCAGCGAGCGAGCTCTCAGAGAGGCAGATGCTCCTAGGAGGAGAAAGTATTCTCAGAGACAGCTACATGCGAAAGCTTCCCAAGGTAGGCCTAGTGTAGATGAGCAGGAAGAAGGGCAGGGCACCTGGAGCCTGCCCAGCGCTCCTCCCAGGCCCCAGAGCCCTGTGGAGGTGAGGCAGCCCTTACAAGCGGAGAGGTGCCTTTCTGTGCAGCTGGGTGGTGGGCTGTAGGGAGCTGGGTCCTTCTCAACTGACGTCACAGACTTGGAGGAGGTCAAGACCCCCAGCGTGGCACAGCGGGGTCACTTCTGCTCCTGCTTCTGCCACCAGTGCCTGAAACTTCCCTCCCCAAGGCAGTCTTAGGTCTTTGAAGAGTTTTTGGAGAGGTTGGTGTGTGTACACATGTGCCTGGTTTGTCATCCTGTGAGATGACCAGTTTGAGATCTCTCCCTAAAAAGGACTGGAGTCTCATCTATCAGGAGGAACCTGGCCCAAATGGCAGCAGCTGCCAGCAGGTGCAGGGCCCCGGGGCCAGGTCTGTTCAGCCTCATGTACAGTCAGTCCCTTACACTGTCACTCAGAGGCTCTGCCCTGCCTGGAGAGGAGATAAGCGTGGACTCTGCACACCACTAAAGCCAGGCAGGGCAGGGCCACACCTAAGGGGCTGTCCTGGGGTGTAGCCAGTCGCAGTTTAGGGGGACCTCAGGAGGCAGCTTCTGGGGGCAGGCCAGGGGGCAGGGTGCTTGTACAGATCCTGAGGCTCAGGCACACGCCATCTACCCTCACATGTCTCCCCTTTCCACTCACTGCTAGCAGGCTTGCACTGTGTTCCTTCTCACACATTCACCCAGGCTCTTCAAATGAGGCTTGGGTCTGTGGGTTTCTTGTTATAGTTTAGTTTCTTGTGAGGTCTTTTTCCCAAAGGTCACAATCACTGAGCTCTGCCTTGACCCAGTATGAGGAAGAGGTGGAGAAGCCACTGGGGATAGTTTTCCCAACTCAAGCTTAGGGATGAGGGCAGAGGAGAACCTAGTCATGGCCAAGGGACCAGGAAGGTGCGGGGGCAGTGGAAGACAGGTTGGCTTCTCTAAGGTGGTCTCTGGTACCTAAGACACTCTGGGAGGTGGGGACTGCTTCTGGGACTCCTTGCTGGCTGTCCCTGCCTGGGGCAACGCCTCTCTGCCTGCCCACCCAGGCTGACACTGCTTCTGTTTGTTGTGTCTGGCTGTCCCTGTACCTCCCCTGTTCTCTCCAGGCTGCGGTGTCTGCAGCCCAGGCAGGCCTGCTTCGGCAGCAGGAAGAACTGGACAGGAAAGCTGCTGAGCTGGAACGCAAGGAGCGGGAGCTGCAGAACACTGTAGCCAACTTGCATGGTAAGGGAGGCTGCTGGGGCCTGGGGCTGCCCTGCCTGGCATAGATGAGTATCCTGAACCCTGTGTGGAGGGCCTCCCAGCGTTCACCCTGAGCTGCTTCAGAGTTTTGTGGGGCTCTTCTCGTCACAGGACGCTGGTCCTCGGAAGAGCAGTACGTTGCAAGTCAGGAGACCTGTAGTGTGGTTGTAATGGCTGTAGATTACTTCTGCACTCCTTCCTAGCTCTAAAATGACTTGATTCTTTGATAGCATAGGGGCATTGGTCCCACAATTCCTTGCTAATGGTGATGAACTGAGTTATCACACTTGTGGGCTGCTTGTTAATAAAAATAATCACTTAGGCCGTTTAGCTCTCTGTATTTCCCAGTGCATTTGGGATCTATTATCTCAGTGTGAGCTTGGTGGTATCTCTTTGGGTTCCATTCCTGTTCCGTCCCACTCCATGCTCCATGCAGACTCCAAGCCCTGCTTGCTGGAGCCCCTCTGGGAACCCTGGTTTGGCCCATACACTGTGCTGGCGTGCACGCACCTCGATGCCCCTTCTGAGGCTGGGCCCTCACCTCGTCACTCCTTTTCCCCCACACAGTGAGAGAGAACTGGCCCCCCCTGCCCTCGTGGTGCCCTGTGAAGCCCTGCTTCTATCAGGATTTCTCCACAGAGATCCCTGCCGACTACCAGCGGATATGCAAGATGCTCTACTATCTGTGGATGTGTGAGTCCCGCTCCTGCCCTCCAAGCTTAAGGGCGAATTGGGTGTGACTTCAGAGCCCCATCTTGGCCCTGGCTGCTCCTCCCTGGTATACAGGCTTTTAGCAGACTCCAGCCCTCCTCAGTGCCTGGGCTGGGTTGGGGAGGTGCCTCTGCCCACAGGCTGCCCCCTGTCTGGAAACCTCCTTGAAAGGGGCAGTCCAGACCACAAATCACGGAGGGTGGGACTAACTAGAGGCTTCCAAGTTCCTTCAGAGCTCACTGCACTAAAAGGCCCTCCTTAGGTGAAGGCCTTCCCTGTCCACAGGCCTGTGGATTCTGAAGGGTGAGGAGGAAGACTTCTCCTGCAGCTCCATCGGGGGCCATCCAGGGCCAGGGAAAAGCATTGCTAAAGGAAAGACTTCCTTCCCCAAGGACCAGCCCTGGGTCTGCATCTTCCCTCCACACCCCTCAGACACCTGGGCTGTCCCATCACCTCTCAGGAATGTAGTTTGATCCCTGGTTTTGAGGTCCCATAAAACCAGGATTTTGGAGCTATCCCTGCCTAGGTACAGAGTGGGCTCCTCTGTCTCTGCAGCTGCCTTCGCAGCATGAACCTCACCTCTCCTAGGGAGTGGCCGCCACATTGGAGCCCCTCAGCCACCGTGGCGCAAGTCATAACTCTGTCCTGTCCCCTCCCCAGTGCATTCAGTGACTCTGTTTCTGAACCTGCTTGCCTGCCTGGCCTCGTTCTCGGGTGACAGCTCCAAGGGAGTGGACTTTGGCCTCTCCATCCTGTGGTTTCTGATCTTCACTCCCTGTGCCTTCCTTTGTTGGTACCGACCCATCTATAAGGCCTTTAGGTGAGTGAGGCCGGGGCAAGGGGTGAGATTTTATGGCTGGCACCCCAGGTAGCAGGCTAAGGGCTATAGGCCCTGGGACCCCATCCAAGTCTTAGAGCAGAACAGAATGTAGGGAAATCCATTTTCCCTACATTCTGTTCCTCTGTTCCCACCCAGAGCAGAGACTGGGGGCCCTGTTCTTCAGTTTCTGTACCTGAGGTCTACTCTGGGCCCTGTCCTTGGACCAGGCACAGGAGACTTAGAGAAGGGACCTGCCATCCCACTGCTCCCAGTCTAGCTGATGCCGTTACTGGGAAGAGGGAGGGGACGCTCTTTGGGAACTCCCTTCTGAGGCTCTAGGGTGTGCTTCTCTGGTAGTGTCAGATGAGTGCTCTCCAGCGCTCTTCTCCATGACTATTGATGCTTCCCAATAACTCAGAGTGCCAACACCTAAGCTAGATACTGGGAACATAGCTGGATACACCTTACAGACCCCCAGGGGTTCTGGAATTGTGCCTCAGGGTTGATGCTTTCAGGGCTGGGAGGCCAGCAGGCCCTGGCAAGAGGGGATAGGGCAGTGGCTGAACCATCCCTGTACCATTGGAGACCCTGAACCCTCATTGTTCTAGCCCTCAAGGACACAGAGATGGAAGTCCTCAGCTCTTGAGAGAGTTTTGTCTGGTGTCCCCTATTCCCCAAATATTTTTTTCTTCCACTCAGATGTACAGGTTTTGTTTTGTTTTGTTTTGATTGTTCTTTGTTACTACGTATCCTTAAGTTCTATTGTTTTTGTTTTTTTGTTTTGAGAGGGAGTCTCACTCTGTCACCCAGGCTGGAGTGCAATGATGCGATCTTGGCTCACTGCAACCTCCCCCTCCTGGGTTCAAGTGATTCTCCTGCCTCAGCCTCTGGAGTAGCTGGGCTTACAGGCACACACAACCACACCTGGCTAATTTTTGTATTTTTAGTAGCGATGGGGTGTCACCATGTTGACCAGGCTGGTCTTGAACTCATGACCTCAAGTGATCCACCTGTCTTGGCCTCCCAAAGTGCTGGGATTATAGGCGTGAACCACCGTGCCCGGCCTGTTTTGTTTTTTTGAGACAGAATCTCTCTCTGTCATCCAGGCTGGAGTGCAATGGCACAGTCTCAGCCCACTGCAACCTCCACCTCCCAGGTTCGAGTCTCCTGTCTCAGCCTCCCAAGTAGCTGGGATTACAGGCACACACCACCATGCCCAGCTAATTTTTGTGTTTTTAGTAGAGACAGGGTTTTGCCATGTTGGCCAGGCTGGTCTCAAATTCTTGGCCTCATGCAGTTTTATTATTAGAGATTTATGCCTTTGGCTTAGTTTTTCTTGCCTGTTATGAAACGCAAGTACTCCAGAAGATGGAGTGTTAGGCTCTTTATTTTTTAATTTACTTATTTTTCTGAGACAGTGTCTTACTGTGTTGCCCAGGCTGGAGTGCAGTAGCACGATCTTGGCTCACTGCAGGAGCGTTAGGCTCTTTATATTGTCCTTTGGGGGAGCAACTTTATCAGCTCTTTGAGGAAGGGGTCAAGCACTGACCCCTTAAATTGGAAGGCAGTGAAAGGCAAGCTCTTCTTGATTATGGTGGGGTATGTGTGTGTGTGTGTGTCCCTGTGGATGGTGTGGCTGGGCCCCTGGAGCTCTGTCTCTTGCCCATGCTGCCTCCTGGCTCCTAGAGAAAAGAGATGTCACACCAAGTAAGGATGCTGAGGAACATAGCCCAAGCCCTCTTGTGACTTCTCATTTCTCTCTCTCTCCACAGGTCCGACAACTCTTTCAGTTTCTTTGTGTTCTTCTTTGTATTTTTTTGTCAAATAGGGATCTACATCATCCAATTGGTTGGCATCCCTGGCCTGGGGGACAGGTGAGACCTGGGCATCACAGAGGGAATTAGGCTTTGGATAGGGGACTCAGCCTCTCTTGCCCTGTTTTCTAGCTCCCAGAGAGCCCCGCCAGTGCCCTGCTTTTCCCGTGGCGGGGAGCGGGTGAGTGGGCCAGCTCAGATCTGCTTTGGGCCTTCTTTCCAGTTCTTTATCAGTAGCCACTCACTTTTTTTTTCTCCTTGATACTAAAGGCATCAAAAGACACACATTATCGGTCGGGCGCAGTGGCTCATGCCTGGAAACCAACCACGTAACATTGGAGACCCTGAACCCTCATTGTTCTAGCCCTCAAGGACACAGAGATGGAAGTCCTCAGCTCTTGAGAGAGTTTTGTCTGGTGTCCCCTATTCCCCAAATATTTTTTTCTTCCACTCAGATGTACAGGTTTTGTTTTGTTTTGTTTTGATTGTTCTTTGTTACTACGTATCCTTAAGTTCTATTGTTTTTGTTTTTTTGTTTTGAGAGGGAGTCTCACTCTGTCACCCAGGCTGGAGTGCAATGATGCGATCTTGGCTCACTGCAACCTCCCCCTCCTGGGTTCAAGTGATTCTCCTGCCTCAGCCTCTGGAGTAGCTGGGCTTACAGGCACACACAACCACACCTGGCTAATTTTTGTATTTTTAGTAGCGATGGGGTTTCACCATGTTGACCAGGCTGGTCTTGAACTCATGACCTCAAGTGATCCACCTGTCTTGGCCTCCCAAAGTGCTGGGATTATAGGCGTGAACCACCGTGCCCGGCCTGTTTTGTTTTTTTGAGACAGAATCTCTCTCTGTCATCCAGGCTGGAGTGCAATGGCACAGTCTCAGCCCACTGCAACCTCCACCTCCCAGGTTCGAGTCTCCTGTCTCAGCCTCCCAAGTAGCTGGGATTACAGGCACACACCACCATGCCCAGCTAATTTTTGTGTTTTTAGTAGAGACAGGGTTTTGCCATGTTGGCCAGGCTGGTCTCAAATTCTTGGCCTCATGCAGTTTTATTATTAGAGATTTATGCCTTTGGCTTAGTTTTTCTTGCCTGTTATGAAACGCAAGTACTCCAGAAGATGGAGTGTTAGGCTCTTTATTTTTTAATTTACTTATTTTTCTGAGACAGTGTCTTACTGTGTTGCCCAGGCTGGAGTGCAGTAGCACGATCTTGGCTCACTGCAGGAGCGTTAGGCTCTTTATATTGTCCTTTGGGGGAGCAACTTTATCAGCTCTTTGAGGAAGGGGTCAAGCACTGACCCCTTAAATTGGAAGGCAGTGAAAGGCAAGCTCTTCTTGATTATGGTGGGGTATGTGTGTGTGTGTGTGTCCCTGTGGATGGTGTGGCTGGGCCCCTGGAGCTCTGTCTCTTGCCCATGCTGCCTCCTGGCTCCTAGAGAAAAGAGATGTCACACCAAGTAAGGATGCTGAGGAACATAGCCCAAGCCCTCTTGTGACTTCTCATTTCTCTCTCTCTCCACAGGTCCGACAACTCTTTCAGTTTCTTTGTGTTCTTCTTTGTATTTTTTTGTCAAATAGGGATCTACATCATCCAATTGGTTGGCATCCCTGGCCTGGGGGACAGGTGAGACCTGGGCATCACAGAGGGAATTAGGCTTTGGATAGGGGACTCAGCCTCTCTTGCCCTGTTTTCTAGCTCCCAGAGAGCCCCGCCAGTGCCCTGCTTTTCCCGTGGCGGGGAGCGGGTGAGTGGGCCAGCTCAGATCTGCTTTGGGCCTTCTTTCCAGTTCTTTATCAGTAGCCACTCACTTTTTTTTTCTCCTTGATACTAAAGGCATCAAAAGACACACATTATCGGTCGGGCGCAGTGGCTCATGCCTGGAATCCTAGTACTTCAGGAGGCCAAGGCAGGCAGATTGTTCAAGCCCAGGAATTCGAGACCAGACTAGGAAACACAGGGAGACCTTGTCTCTACCAAAAATAAAAAAAAATTAGCCTGGTGCAGTGGCATGCACCTATATAGTCCCAGCTACTTGGGAGGCCCAAGCAGGAGGATCGCTTGAGCCCAGGAGGTTGAGGCTGCAGTGAGCCATGATTGCACCACTGGACACCAGCCTGGGTGACAGAATGAGATCCTGTATCAAAAAAAAAAAAAAAGACACTATCTTTCCCTGCTCTGCACTTTCTAGGGTGTTGTGGGTGAACTTGGTTTGACTCTTTAGGCTACCATGACAGTGTCTTGCACTGGATTGCAGCCTCTTCCTTTTCTCCTGCCACACCCTCCTGGAAGCTGATGGATGCCCAGGCCTTTGCAGACTGGGCTGCGACTTTTTTCAGATGCCTTGTAACTTAAGGAGACAGGTCCCTCACCTCCCCTGGACAGGCTTCTTCTGGCTGCCCTCTTTGAGCATACAGCTGGTTTGAGTTTCCAGGATACCTCAGTCCTCAGCTCAAAATTAATCTCAAAAGAAAAGCTGATGGCTGATGTTTTCCTTTCTGCTCCAGTGCACAGGGAGCATTGCAGAAAGGTCAGACTGGCACTTGGCTGACAGCCTGAGCCTGGAAGGGCGGTGCTATTTTGGTCCCCTCCCTCCGGCAGAGCTGGCAAGTCCAGAGCAGTGGGGAGAGAAGGGCTGCCTCCCCTTACCCTCCAAGCAAGTGCACGCTGCCCTCCCACCACCCCTCATGCTTCTTGCCCTGCTGTTGTTAATCTGGTCCCTTTTGACCAGTGACCCAATTTCATTACTCATTACCTAAGACAGACCCTGGTAGAAAAACTGTGATTCATGACGGCCGTTTGCACCTGGACTGGGAATCAGAAGGCTTGAGTTGGCTGGGTGCGGTGGCTCACGCCTGTAATCCCAGCACTTTGGGAGGCCGAGGCAGGTGGATCACTTGAGGTCAGGAGTTCGAGACCAGCCTGGC
>NW_012109230.1:19988-21979 GCF_000951045.1 Mandrillus leucophaeus
CAGCTAATTTTTGTATTTTTAGTAGAGACAGTGTTTCACCATGTTGGCCAGGCTGGTCTCCTGATCTCAAGTGATCCGCCTGCCTCAGCCTCCCAAAGTGCTGGGATTACAGGCACGAACCTGGCCTTTTTAAATTTTTTGTGGAGACAGGGCCTCCCTCTGTTGCCCAGGTTGGTCTTGAACTCCTGGGCTCAAGTGATTCTCCTGCCTCAGCCTCCCAAAGTGCTGGGATTACAGGCAAGAGCCACAGCACCCAGCCCAGTGCTACTTCTGACTCTGTGAAGGCAGCAACCACATCCTCCCTTTCAGACCTCACATAACCAGAAGATTCCCCTTGTGAGTGGGGTAGTGTGGGCCCGTCAGCCTTCATGGAGGTCTGGCCTCACAGGCCAAGGGCTTCTGGCTCATAGGGCTCCCTGTGCTGTGGGGAAATGCCAAGGTGATGGTCAGGACACAGTGGCCAGTTGGAGAAGAGCCCCTTATGCTGACTCTTGGGGCCCACTACCACTTTGCTCCCTCTGGCCTCTTCTTCCCTTATAGCGGTTGGATTGCAGCCCTGTCTACACTGAAGAAAGGGTCCCTGGCCGTATCAGTCATCATGATGGTGGTGGCTGGCTTCTTCACCCTCTGTGCCGTGCTCTCAGTCTTCCTCCTGCAGCGGGTGAGTGGTGTGGGCAGGGCTGACAGCAAATGGGAGGAAGCAGGCAACTGTTTTCTGCCCTTGCCGCGAGATGTTCTTCACCACTGCAGTTGGGTCTCCTAGGCTCCCAAAGGTCCAGCACCTTTCTCCAGGGATCTGGGTGGGGGGTCAGGCAGTGCCAGGCTTCTGGTGACCCCTTTGGGAGTATGTCCTGGATGGCTGGGTTCCTGGTGGGCCCATAGGGCAGGCTCCTCTCACCCCACCCCTCTTCGCCAGGTGCACTCCCTCTACCGCCGGACAGGGGCCAGCTTCCAGCAGGCCCAGGAGGAGTTTTCCCAGGGCATCTTCAGCAGCAGAACCTTCCACAGAGCTGCTTCATCTGCTGCCCAAGGAGCCTTCCAGGGGAATTAGTCCTCCTCTCTCTTCTCTCCCCCTCAGCCTTTCTCTCGCCTGCCTTCTGAGCTGCACTTTCCATGGGTGCCTTATGTGGTGGTGGTTGTGCCCAGCACAGACCTGGCAGGGGTCTTGCTGTGGCTCTTCCTCCTCCCTCAGCGACCAGCTCTCCCTGGAAGGGGAGGGACAGGGACTTTTTTCCCCCCTCTATGTACAAAAAAAACAAAGCTCTCTTTCCTTCTCTAGTGATGGTTTGATAGGATTCTTTTGTCTCTGGAAGCAGTGAGACTGAAGTTCTCTTCGTCCTGTGCACACACAGACACCCCCACACAGTTGGGATCACAGGCTGACCTGGGCCCACCCCAGCTGGAGTTTTCTGCCAGGGTCCTGGGCCTTGACTTCCCCACCCTGCAGGCCTGGCCTGAATCTGGCCGCTCAGACACAGCCCAGCCCTTCCTGCCCCGGCTGGGGATAAGCCTCTCACAGGCTCTGGTGGACAGATCTGTTCTCCAGGTCACTCCAGTGGTCTCCAGGCTTCCAGAGAAGGCTGGTTGCCTCAAGCTCTTGCCTGCCTCATAAATGGATCCAGAGAAAACTGGCTGCCTTCGACTCTTCCCTGCCTCACATTCCTCATAAACGGATTCATAGCCCTTTAGCCCCCTGCACCCTCCTGCAGGGGACTGCACTTTGAGCCCTCTGGAGCCCTCCCTTGCTGAGCCTTACTCTCTTCAGACTCTGAATGTGCAATGCGGTTGGCTGGGGTTTGGGGACGGGAAGGGACCAAGGACACTGACCCCAAGCTGTCCTGCCCAGCGTCTTCCAGGAGGGCGGGGTCTGCCTGTGCTGGTGTGGTTGGTTTGGCCCTGTTTACTGTGACTTCCCCTCCCCTGAGGGACGGCTGCCTTTGCCTCTGCCTCAGATGCCACCTGCCCCACCCATGCTCCCCATCAGCGGCATC
>NW_012109230.1:23299-39917 GCF_000951045.1 Mandrillus leucophaeus
CGAGCTAGCCCGGCTGGTGCCGGCCGGGGAGACTCCGAGAGGTTAGCGACAGTGTGGGAACAGTTAGGGGCGGGAGGCCGGCTTCGCCCCAGCCAGACCCTCGGCGGAGGTTGGAGCCGACCGCCACGCTTAGGTCTTAAAGGGCGCACCTGCACCCACCTGCAGGGTCAGTGGCTGAACAGGCTCAAAACAGGTTACCTGGTGGGCTGGGAGGAGTCTGGGACTGGAGCCAGTTAGGAGGCAGAGTGGGCGGTTCTGGAACTCTGAGTGACATGCCTCTGCTGGGAGCACTCCAGAATGCAAAGAAATGGATCATCTAGCTGAGGGCTGGAGAAGACCAGGCTGAGGCTGGGTCGGGAAGCCAGGACTCCAGAATCAACATTCCTCACTGACCTCACAAGGGAAAGCTGGGAAGCCCGTTGCTGGTGTGCAGTAGGTAGACCCGGGGAGGGGGCGGAGTCGGGGGACAGAGGGAACCAGACAGAGCCTTTCCAGTCAGGCAAGGTCCTGGCCTCCTCAAGGCAGAGCCCCCAAATCTCCTGTCCCGCAGAAGGACACTCGTGAGGTGGTAGCCATAAAGTGTGTAGCCAAGAAAAGTCTGAACAAGGCATCGGTGGAGAACCTCCTGACGGAGATTGAGATCCTCAAGGGCATTCGACACCCCCACATTGTGCAGCTGAAAGACTTTCAGGTGCGAGCCTTGGGCGGGGCCGCTGCCAAAAGGGAGCTGGAGAAGGGACACTCTCTTCAGGCTGCCTCTCTACCTCTAAACACAGTGGGACAGTGACAATATCTACCTCATCATGGAGTTCTGCGCAGGGGGTGACCTATCTCGCTTCATCCATACCCGCAGGATTCTGCCTGAGAAGGTGGCGCGTGTCTTCATGCAGCAGTTAGGTAAAGGACTGTGACCCCAGGCTGACGCTCCGTCCCTTGTTCTCTGCCCCCCGCCATCCCACCCCTCCGCCAGGCTTAGAGCCTTGGCACACATTGCAGCTGCCTCCTGCACAGTCTGAAATTTTAGGGTCCTGTTTATCTCATACACTCAACCCTTGCTCAGGGATGCTGTGGGACAGATGAGGGAGTAATCCCCCTCTGTGGGGTGTTGAGGCTTCCATACATAGAACATAATATACGGACCTTGTAGAACATTCCAGAGTCCTGTAAGTAGGACTCAAGTGCTGTGCCAAGGAAAAGAGCAAGATTCTCTAGGACTGGGGCATCCAGAGAGGCTTCTGAGAGGCGGGGAGACTTGTGAAGGGGCAGAGGGGAGGAGGGTGGGCACTCGGGTGGGGTGGCAAACTCCTAGAAGTGGTGGGATCTTGGTGCTTATATGGAAAACATTAGACTAGCCAGGCAGGAACTGGGGCTGTGTGGGCTTGAGGAGGCAGATGTGAGCCGAGCAGGCAAGAGGCAGGCGGGAATGGGCTCTGAACTGTCTCTTTGTGGGTCCCACTCCTCAGCTAGCGCCCTGCAGTTCCTGCATGAACGCAGTATCTCTCATCTGGATCTGAAGCCACAGAACATTCTGCTGAGCTCCTTGGAGAAGCCCCACCTAAAACTGGCAGGTCTGTGTCTGAAACAGCAGGGATGAGGTTTGGAGAGTGCAGAGGCCTCCCTCTCCCTGGGCTCACTCAGCAGCCCTAGTTCTCATGGAGCCCTCTATAGAGCCCTCAAAGAGTAACAGGCTGCGAAGTCTGGGGTTGGGCCCTGCCATCAAAAGGCAGAACCTTTCTCAGGCTACCCATGCTCAAGTCCAGCAGCGTAATGGGTGGAGTTAGGGCTCAGTCTGTGGCCAGAGTTGGGACTCACTGTGTGTCCAGGTTTGGGGGTCAGTCTGGGAACAGTGCTGGGGTTCAGTGTGTGACCAGCATCAGGGATCACTCTGTGGTCAGGGACAGGACTTGGTCTGTCATCAGAATTGGGGCTCAAGTCTGTGACTCCATCTGTGGCCACATAGGAGAGTGTGTGGTGGAGGAGTAGGAGGTGGTGACCCTTGATAAGATTTGGACAAGAATTGACACTGAAGGCCAGAGACTGTGGTAGAACCTAAGCCTGGGGGACAGTAAGAGGGTGGGGGCTTATCCATGTAGCTAGTGTGATCAGGTGGGCTTCCTAGGAAAAGGTGCCCAAGGGAGCTGTGCAGGATGGGTAGGTTTTACATCCCAGAGGCAGATATAAGAGGGTGTTCCAGGCTAATGATGAGCAGAGGCTTGGAAATAGGGTTGATCGGGTCTGGAGGGTGGAGAGGAGCCTGGGGTGAGGCTTTACAAGCCAGGAGTGGAAGCAGCTAGAATTCAAACCCTGCTGCCTCACCTCTTGCCTGCAGACTTTGGTTTCGCACAGCACATGTCCCCGTGGGATGAGAAGCACGTGCTCCGTGGCTCCCCACTCTACATGGCCCCCGAGATGGTGTGCCAGCGGCAGTATGACGCCCGCGTGGACCTCTGGTCTGTCGGGGTCATCCTGTATGGTGAGACCTCTTTTCCCTGCTTCTCACCCTGAGGCCTACAGTGTTTCCTCAGGCAAGGCCTCTCTGGGCCACTCCTGAAGGGTTCTGATGAAAACTCACTGCTGGCCCACGACCCCTGCTGAGGGGCTTCAGGCCAGGCTTGACCTATTCCCTCCCAGCCTCTGCTCTGCCTCCCTTCCACAGAAGCCCTCTTCGGGCAGCCCCCCTTTGCCTCCAGGTCGTTCTTGGAGCTGGAAGAGAAGATCCGTAGCAACCGGGTCATCGAGGTGGGTCTAGCAGGCCCTTAGCAACCACTGGGGGGCAGAGGGAGTCAGGGCCCTGAGGGTTTACACCTCGCTCTCACCTGCAGAGACTGGAGTGTGGGCTCCAGGCTGCCTTTGTAGTGGAGGGGCATGCTCTAGACTGGAAGTCGAGGTGCCGGGCTGTCCCAGGGACTTAAGTCAGCCCACAGCAGGCAGCACAGTGCCTATTTTGCAGGACCTTGTGGGGAGAAAGCCAAAGCAGAGCCAGACCCAGCCTTCCCAGGAACATAGTCCAGGGAGGGAAATAAGGACCCAGAAACACAATTCTAGCTCAGCTCAGGGCTCCAGCGAGGGTGCGCCAGGAGCCCAGGGATGGAGGCCTGGCTCCTCACTGGCTCCATCATCTTGACCCACCTGTTCCTCCTCAGTCTCAGGTTCCCCACCTGTCCAACGCATACCTCGGGTTCCTCGCCGACCCCTGGGCTAGAGGTTGAGGGGCTGGAGCCCAGTGTGATCTGTCCCTGCCATTCCCTTCCCTACAGCTCCCCCTGCGACCCCTGCTCTCCCGAGACTGCCGGGACCTACTGCAGCGGCTCCTGGAGCGGGACCCCAGCCGTCGCATCTCCTTCCAGGACTTCTTTGCGCACCCCTGGGTGGACCTGGAGCACATGCCCAGTAGGGAGAGTCTGGATCGAGCAGTGAGCAGGCGGATGGGGCTGGGGTGGGCTGAGGGTGGGCTGAAGGTCTCGTTGACCCCTTTGGTGGTGAATAGGTGACTCGCCCAACAGAGACAGAGGGTGGGCTCAGGGGAGCTGGTCTCCCATCTTGGTGAGCGTGGGAGGGTAGGGAGGTGGACCTGACCCCTGATCTGCCCATCCCCTAGACCACCCTGGTGGTGCAGGCTGTGAAGAAAGACCAGGAGGGGGATGCAGCAGCCGCCTTATCGCTCTACTGCAAGGCTCTGGACTTCTTCGTACCTGCCCTGCACTGTGAGTCCCAGGCCATGCCTGAAGCCCCTGGGTGCAGCAGGGATCGGAGTCGTCTGTGGCTGCAATAGGTGGATTCCAGTTCTCTATCCAGAGTGTTGTAGGCAATAAAGCAGAGCATAAACTTGGAATATTGTGTTTGGAGGGATTCCAGAGGGTTCGGTGTGGGGCAGGGGTTCTCCCAGACTCCTCATATGACCTCACTTTCTGCAGATGAGGCGGATGCCCAGCGGAAGGAGGCAATTAAGGCGAAGGTGGGTGAGAGTCCCCATGAGGAAGTGGGGGGGGGGCAGGGGTTAAGGCCCTGAGATCTCAGGGCCCCTGGGGAATGGCTGTCTTAGAATTGGAACTTCCTCTCCTGCAACACAGAGCTTGGAATGGGTCAGGCCAGCCTCATTTGCCCCCTGACATGTTTATAGCTTGCGGCAGTCACTAACAATGCAGAGGGAGAACTTGGAGGTGGGTTCTGGCAAGGGCAGCGGGTGAGACAGCACCTCCTCAGGCCCTTTCCCTGCTACAGGTGGGGCAGTACGTGGCCCGGGCCGAGGAGCTCAAGGCCATCGTCTCCTCCTCCAATCAGGCCCTGCTGAGGCAGGGGACCTCTGCCCGAGATCTGCTCAGAGGTAGACTTCCGGTTCCTGGCTGACCCCAGGGGCCCCAGCAAACCTCCCCACAGCCTGAGGGGGAGGCGGGTGGGGAAAGGCATCCTGCAGGGAACAGGCAGGCTGCTTCCCCCACCCTGAGCCTTTCCTCTCATCCTAGAGATGGCCCGGGACAAGCCACGCCTCCTAGCTGCCCTGGAAGTAGCTTCAGCTGCCATGGCCAAGGTTTGTGCCAGTGAGAAGGGTCTAGGTGGGACAGGATGGGGCGGGGTGGGGAGATATCCAGGCCATGACCCTAAGCAGCCTGGTGTCCTTGTGGCTGCAGGAGGAAGTTGCTGGTGGGGAGCAGGATGCCCTGGACCTGTACCAGCATAGTCTGGGGGAGCTGCTGCTGCTGCTGGCAGGTGAGGGCCCCCATTTCTGCCCCCTAGAGGGCCCCTGACTGCCCTGCCCTCACCACACGCCCTCTCTTTACAGCGGAGCCCCCGGGCCGGAGGCGGGAGCTGCTTCACGCTGAGGTGCCCACTGAGCTTGAGAGGGTTGGGAGGCTTCCTCTTCCCCTTTCTTTGCTCTTACCTGTGGGGATCTCTTTGGGTTTCCTCTGGAATGTCCCACTCTCAGGGTGTTCCAGGTCTGCAAGTCAAAACCATAGGGCTGGGGTAGTCAGACAGGGCAGTGGAGGATCTGGGAACCCAGCAGCAAAAAGTCTGGGAAGGCTTCCTGGAGGAAGGAGCAGATAAGGGACTCAGGAGGCAAGTTGTTCTGACGGGGCAGAGGGTTCTAGAGAGCATCAGGGTTGAGGAGGAGTTCCCTTTGAAACCCCACCCCCCGCCACTCTCCCCCACACCCAAGGGCATATCTTTCCTTGGCAGGTTCAGAACCTCATGGCCCGAGCTGAATACCTGAAGGAGCAGGTCAAGGTGGGCACATGGGGCCACACTGGGGCTAGGGTCTGTGGGTTCTGTTGCTCTCTGCTTGTGGCTGTCATCCCTACCCTGCTGGTGTATGTCTGCTCTCCTGCCTCCTCTGCAGGCCTCCCTGTCCCTGTATCTGCCCTTCACTTTCTCTCTTGCTCAGCACTGTGCGCTGTGGCTCGTGTCCCCGTCCTTTACTCTCTCTCTTGCTCAGCACTGTGCGCTATGGCTCGTGTGTCTGCCTCCTGGCTGCCTCTCATCCCTTGTGCTGCCTTCACATCCCACAGATGAGGGAATCTCGCTGGGAAGCTGACACCCTGGACAAAGAGGGACTGTCGGAATCTGTTCGTAGCTGTGAGTCTTGCCCTGGGGTCGATCCTCCATCCAAAGAGGGGTGAGGGCTGGGGGCCCTGGATTCTGCTTCCCTTACCAAAGACCTGAGACTGACCCTCCCCCATTGCCTCCCTCCCCCCCATAGCTTGTACCCTACAGTGACCCCAGAAGAATGATTGGACAGACGTGAGCCATCTGGGGCAGAGGGGTACTAACCCAGGCTGATGCCAAGAATGAAGTGGCCCACTGCAGCCCTGGCAAGCAGGCTTCTTGGATAGACAGTGCTGAGACCCCCACATTCCAGAGTCCCCAGCCTCCCTCAGGTTACTCTGCACCCCACAGACGGTTTGATGGCTGTGCTGTATGCTGGAGGGGAGGGCAGGACTCTGGGAGAACAGCACTTCTTTCATGAGACCTTTGTTTGTTATTCGGTGGTTACTGGATCCTGTGCCTGTCAGTTTTGGAGCATGCAGCCGTCTATCATTTTTTGCTCTGAGAAGAGGGCAAGGGGCCCCTGCAGGGCACTTCTGTGCTTGCCCTCGCCCTGCCAGTAGGCAGCTGTGCCCCTGGCCTGCCCTTCCCGGGACCCCTTATTCCAACTCAGCTCCTCCTTGCACTGGAATGGGGGCACTCCAGCACCCCTCAGGGACCACCCACCCCACAGTATGCACTCAGCCCCATAGAACCCACCAGTCTTTCTGGGAACTCACACCTGCCCGCCATCTCGGTACTTTAAATTAATCCTTCAAGCATGAAAGTTGTATCTTTCGGGGTGGGGCAAATTTAAGAAGATCATTTCTTGTTCCTGCCGTGGCCTAGGGAGCACTCAGGAAGGTTCCTTGGTCCTCATCTCTCCCACCTCCGTTCCTCTTTGGGCCCCACACTAGCCACAGCGCGGGCCTTGTGCTGGAATTTGAGCCTGGGAGAGGGAGACGGTCTGACCCAGTGCACTCCAGGCTTCCCACTTCTAGGCCTGCTCTGCCGCTGTGGAGCCCTGGGCAAACCCCTTCCCCTTTGTGGGCCTGGGTCTCCCCATCTCTTCAATGGGGCTGATACCTCCACAGCCCACAGCATGGGCACTTATGAGTACAAAGTGAATTTAACCTGGAGAATAATGTATTTGAGAGTTTCTTTTAAATAATCAGCGGGTGTTGGTGATTTCTAGCCCTTCTGCCCTTAAATGCCTCCTTGGGCAAGAGTTGTCTGTCCTCCCTGCAGGAGGCTGGGTGTGAAGAGTATAATTCACTGTTTCTCTATTAAATTATTTTCTCTACTTGGGCATCTGTTCTTGCCTTAAGAATAACAGGAGGGGGGGGGCGCTGCCCACAGGCTGGGGCAAGGACTGCAGCAAAAGCTGGGGAAGCTGAGGTAGGGTTGGGGAGGTCACAGGTTGGAGGGGAATGCTGAGAATGATAGCCACATCTGCCCTCAGCCCCCAGGGATCCAGGAGAAAGGCTGACCAGGGTCATTCCTGCCCACACCCAGGCGACCAGTGGGGAGAGGAGCACAGGCCTGGGAGCTGGGAAGGCTTTTTCCCTCTTTGCTCCTCAGCTCAGCTCCAGGAGTGCAGTCTTCCAAAATGCTCTGCCCTCCACACTGCACACTGTCTCACCCCAGACAGGATCTCTTGGCCTCCTACCCCTTCTTACCCTGGGCTAGTGAGGGAGCAGTGGGCTGGACTGGGGAAAAGGGCATCTTTTAAGGTATCATGCTCACACCCAGCCCCCAGAGGCTCCGTTTCCAGCAGACTCTGTACCCTGGCCTTCCCCCAACCCCACACACACCCCAGGTGTCAATCTGATCAGCACTTGTTGGGAGTAGGAGGGGAGCACATCCCCTGGCTGCCAGCAGGAGAGCAGTTCCTTAGACTTACCCATTCCCTGCGGGTTGCTCAGTCATCCCAGGATTTTCCATACCTGGATGGGAACAGACCCTGGGAACTATTCTCCCTGAAGCCCCTGGCCTGGCCATCGGGGGGCAGTGGGGAGCAGTGTCCCAGAGGGCAGGAGGAGCTGCTAGAATTCTGGCTCTGCTACTTGGCCTTGAAGTTTGGGATCCATCCATTAGCCTATTTCTTCATAAAATGAGGTTGAGGATAAGGGCCCCATGGGAATTTGTAATGAGATATTGCACATGGGCATGACATACAGTAAGAATACAATAAAATGTGACTTTCAGATCTAGGGGGAGAAATGTACTTCAGATTATCTCTGGAAATGGGCCAGACAAAAAAGCCTCAATATATAAAGTGAGGGAACAGGAGGGGAATGAATGGACCTGGTGGGGTGGATGAATTGAGAAGATGGGAGGGGTTGGGCGTGGTGGCTTACACCTGTAATCCCAGCACTTTGCAAGGCCAAGGCAGGCGGATCACAAGGTCAGGAGATGGAGACCCGCCTGGGCAACATGGTGAAACCCTGTCTCTACTGAAAATACAAAAATTAGCTGGGCGTGGTGGCAGGCTTCTGTAGTCCCAGCTACTCGGGAGGCTGAGGCAGGAGAATCGCTTGAACCCAGGAGGCAGAGGTTGCAGTGAGCCGAGATTGCGCCACTGCACTCCAGCCTGGTGACAGAGTGAGACTCTGTCTCAAAAAAAAAAAAAAAAAAAAAAGATGGAAGGAAGAGTGGAAATGTAAGACGAGATGGAAGACTAGAGGAGAGACTTGAAGGGTGATAGAGTGAGGGTTGGCTCATCAACCCCAGTTGCTTATTTGTGATCACTGTATTGGCTGGCTGAGAACAGAGGCCTGAAGTTCTTATTCAAGTAGGTGTGGAGAGCAGTGGGCCCCCACAGGGAGGACTCAGTACCAGAAAGGCCTGGGGACTGAGGCTGCTGGAGGAGCCTCTGGGAAGGGGCCCTCCTTGAATAAAACATCTAGATGGCCTCTAGGTTTCTCCTGTGTCCAAGCCGCCTGCTTGGAGGCAGCCCAGTAGGAGGCTGGGGCGACTGGGGGCAGAGCTTGCTTCTAACGGCAGAAGCCTGTAGGAAACGTGCAGATCCACTTTCCAAAGGTCATGTTTTCCTTCTTAGGAGACAGAGTTGTTTTCGCCTCTCACTTTCAACGCTCTGAAGGTGCCCAAAGCAGGATGGCTACCTCCCAGCAACGTTCAGGGGACTGCCCTGTCCTCCTACCTCCATCCCAGTCATCCAAGCACAGAGCCAGCCCTGGGCCAAGCTAGGGGAAGCACCCGAGCCTTCTCCCACGGGGCCAGCCCTGGAAGACACAGATGGGCCTCAGGAGCAGATAGAGGTACCCAGGTGTCCAGCTGGCCCTTCTTTATCCTCTTTACCTGGGATGTGGGAAAGGACATAGAACCTTTGTTCCTGTGGAAGGTCGTCTAGAAGGGCTCTTGTCCCCAGAGGCCGGGTTGCTGTCCCAGCCCTCCCTGAAAGGGCAATGGCCCAATGCCGAGGCTGGGGCCTGAGGGAAGGAGCACACCAATGACAGCTTCCCTAGAGGAACTCATCCCCGCACCTACACACAGCAGATCCCACAGACACAAGACAGCCGTGTGCAGGCTCATAAACCCCCGCAGGCCCCACACACATGCTCATGAGCACACATGCAGGCGCAGCTCCTGCTGAATGAGGCTGAGGCCTCCTCAGTGCTGCTGCTGCTCCCCTGATCTCAAACCTCAAATGGCCTCTGGGGACAGCTCTGCCTGGCAGGCACTGGGTTGGAGGCACGGCCGTGGGCCCTGTGACTACACCCCCAGCCCCACCTCAGGTCTGTGGGATAGAGGACAGAAGCCCCAGCCTCACGGCTGAGTGTCAGCTGGGTCAACAGGCAATGTCAGCAGCTCGGCTCAGCTAACAAGCATGTCCCAGGTGTCCTTAGTGCCTGCCTGGGGCCTCTGGTGTCTGAGGAGGAACCATCTGGCTGTCGAGGGAACAGGAGATCCTCCATGCTCCAAACCTTGGTCACCCTCCCCAGTTCCTCCCGGGGGACCAACTGGCCTTGGGAAAGTCACTTGTTTCTTGGCACCCTCTTCCTGCTGGCAACTGGGCCTGAGCTGTCCGGGTGGGTAGAAGGTAGGAGTGGGGGACTGCAGGCTTCTTGGGCAGGGTTTCCCTGAAATCTTTTGCATTGTGGAACCAGAGCCTCTGAGGGTGAGAGGTGGCGGGACAGGCAATCATCTTTGCCTCTTCCCTCCTGCTGAAGGGGTTTGGGAAAGTTGGAGGGGCTCCCTTAAATACCTTTTAACATTTTTTGTATGCTCACACTGCCCACAAGGGTATGAAGGAGGAAGGAAAGGGGAAAAGAAAAGGAGGGAGGGGGCCAGGCACGGTGGCGCACGCCTGTAATCCCAGCACTTTGGGAGGCCGGGGTGGGCGGATCATGAGGTCAGGAGATCGAGACCATCCTGGCTAACACAGTGAAACCCCATCTCTACTAAAAATACAAAAAATTAGCTGGGTGTGGTGGCGGGCGCCTGTAGTCCCAGCTACTAGGGAGGCTGAGGCAGGAGAATGGCGTGAACCCGGGAGGCGGAGCTTGCAGTGAGCCGAGATCACGTCACTGCACTCCAGCCTGGGTGACAGAGCAAGACTCCGTCTCAAAAAAAAAAAAGAAAAGAAAAGGAGGGAGGGAGGGAAGGGAAGGAAGGAGCAGGCCATAAACATCAGAGTCATAACTGCAGGGTACTAATGGGGTTCTAGGATGAAATGGGAAGTTTTGGTGGCAAATGACTCTGTGGCCCTCATATCACACCAGGTGGGTGGACCAGTCGCAGGACAAATATGTGAATATCCTATTTAGACATTGGATTGTCTAAATAGGAGAGGGTAGGAACAGCTTGGGAAGACAGTAGTAGTTGATGTATTCAGGGCCCAAGGGCTTGGGAGTTGGGGGCAGGTGAAGAGGAGGAGCTCCAGTTGGGCCAAGTCAGCCCCCAGCTGCGTGTGGGTACAGGACAGGCAGTGAGTCAGCAGAGCGGCAGCGGGTGAGGGCACACAGGTGAGAGGGGTGCAGACTGACAGAGACCCAGATTACAGGGCTGATGGGGAGGGGGAAGGAAGAAGGGAGGCCAGGCATGCCCAACAGAGCTGGGGACCCCTCAGCCTGCCCTCATTGTCCATCTCTATCTGAGCCCCACAGCCTCCTCCACCCCATTCCAGGGGTAGTGCAAACCAGTCAAGGTTTCTTGGGGTTCCATTCCCAGGGTGAAGGGGAAACAAATGTTTCCCTTTCTTTAATCCAGCTCCTGATCTTTAATCCAGGTTCCAACCAGCCTTGCTTTGACATGGTTCAGGGAGTGCACGTCCCCCAGCCCCCACTGCCCACCACCCTCTCGGCCCTCTCCCTCTCAGCCCTGCAAAACACTGAGGGGGAAGGGGTCTGTCCAATCCCATTAGGCAGAAGGCCCCGGAGGGCGGAGTGCTGACGTGGGCCTTGCTGCTGACGCTGCGGAGGCAGCCCATGACCCCCCTACCCGGCTTGGGGCTCTGGCTTGGGTCTCCTCCAGCTCTGAGAAGGTCAGGAGGAGGCCCTGGCCCGGGAGCAGCCCAGGAGTAGCTCAGAGGCCCAGGCCCATTCCCTGGGGACACTCCAGGGCTGGGCCTGTGTCTCTTCCTGCCCTGTCTCCCCTCTTCCAGCCCCCCATGACCTCCTATACAGGTTTGTTGGGCTTTGTTCTTATTTTACAAAGCAGATCTCATGGAAACTTTGCCCTTGAAACCCAACCCTCAGATGGCCGCTCCTGCCTGTGAACCTTGGCTGGCTTCCTCACAGGCTGGGCCCTGGACCTCGGGGTGGGGCACCTGGGGTTGGCCCCGTAGCACCTTCCTCCTGCCCAGGCCCCGGGGGTGACCTGCTTGGGGAGCTTCCTGGCTGGTTTCTGAAACCTCCCCTGCCCCCTGCCCCTCAGCGCCTGCCACGGGTGAGCAGGATAAGATCTGGGCTCTTCGTTTTTTTAAAAGAATGAGTTACATTTATTGATAGTTTGTCACATGCTTTATAAATGGTCACCGTTTGAAACATGTATTATTACTATTTTGGGGAGGGGGGACTCTTCATTTTACAGAGGACAAGCAAGACAGGCTCAAGGAGGGAAAGGACAGGCTCAAAGTCATCAAGTGTGGGGCTGGAATGCAGTTGCCCTGTCTTCTTTCTTTTTGCATATCTTCAATCTCCAGGGTGAGGAGGGGTGTAGGCACAGGCACCCAAGACAGCTGCGGTCCAGCCCTGGCCCCACCTGTGGTCTCAGTGATGCCCCAGAGGTCCCATCTTCCCCACATAATGAGGCTGTGCCATCCTCCTCAAAGCCAGACCTATTTCATAGGCCCCAGACCCCACCTTCACCCAGGGCCCCCAGAGAACAGAGCTGGAGACACTTCCACTCCTAGCACTGGATGCCTCCTCCCTCCTGTGAAGCTGTAGGTTGTGGGGTGGAGGACACCCCTTTAAGGCAGGCTCGGGGGGCTGTGAACTCCAAGACTCCTGGAAGCCAGTAAGAAGTGGGAAGGTAGGCACACCATTTGGGATTTTTATTTTTCACTGAGCTAGGAGAGGAGATTCCAGCTATGGAATCCAGAGAAAGTTCTACAGGAACAGAACAGAAATTGGCTGGGCCCTGGGCCCAGAGAAGGCCTAGAGCTGCTTACTGTTCAGTGCCAGCTTCATCCTTGGCACTCTGCCTCTCACACAGCATCACTCCGGCTCCCAGAGCCCACAGTGGCAGCCGCTGGAGGCTGTGGTGGTAGCTGCTGCCCTGCCCAAGGAGGGGTGTGGGCTTGGCTCTGAAAGTCTAAACCAGAAAGAGCCTTAGAAATCATTCAGCCATTCCCATTTTACAGGTGATGAAACAAGGCTCAGAGAGAGCAGGGGCTTTCAAGAACAATAAAGGTGGAGACTAGAACTCAGGCCTCCTGTCTGCCCAGGGTATCTGCCCAAGCTCTCTCTCAGAGTATCTCAGTGTTGGTGTCTAGAGGGGCTGGACACGCAAGGGAGCTGGCCTGTGTGTGCATGTCTATGTGTGCCGGGATGCATCTGTGGCTTCTGTCTCTGAACGTGCCAGGGGTTTTGTGTGCTGTGTGTGTCTTTCTGTGGGTGCTCCTGTGTGCAGGAACTTGGGGCCACGGCCAGAGAGGGATGGGCATATTCCTGCAATCTTGGGAGGCCTCCACAGGCTGAGCTGGCAGGGAGGGTCCTGAAGGGTAAGGTGAAGATGGGGGCTTTGCTCCCAGCAGAGAGGAAAAAACCAGAAGATAGGGTTGGGGCATGGATGGGAAAGGTCTTGGAACTAGGATGGGGCAAGGAAAACAAAGCCCCAAATGGAGTATGGGTCTCTGGAAGTTGACACACACTCAGCCCTCATGGGGGCCCAGCCCAGTGGGTAACCCCGGGGAAGTGGTCACATTACGTGACACTTCTCAGCTGATTGCTTGAGGTCCCCCAGTGTGGCCTGGGCCTTGTCCTTGAGTGAGCCCAGGTCCAAGCCAGGAAGGCTGGCCAGCTGCCCAAGGACTGAGGCCTTCTCCTCCTCCTCCTCTGTGTCCTCCTCGATCATCTTGGCCAACTCCCGGGGCAGCTCCACGTCTCCACCTGCCATCTGGATCTGGCTCTCATCTGTCTCGTTCTGAAGGGAAGAGACGGTGGGGTGGAGTGGAAGTCTGTGAGAACCCAGAGTTGAGAGGACAGGGAGGAGGTTTGGTCTAGGTTGCAGGCCCCTAGATTCTCTCTCTCTTTTTTTTTTTTTTTTTTGGTAGAGATGAGGTCTCCCTATGTTGCCCACACTGGTCTCAAACTCTTGGGCTCAAGTGATATGCCCACCTTGGCCTCCCAAAGTGCTGGGAATACAGGAGTGAGCCACCGTGCCCGGCCCCCTAGATTCTTGAGCCCCATGTTCCAGTGAGCTCAGCTCCCACCCCCACATCCCAGGATCAAGCATTGGATGCTTGGACATGGAGACCTTTCATATTACCTTATTTCACTCTGAGATACTGAAGGACCAGCACAGCGAGTAAAGACAAAATGAAAATACTTATGAGTCACACTGTTACAGTCATCTAAGTCATGTTTTGACTCTTGTTATGCTTAAGGGTGTAACCAAAAATAGTGATGGCTACCATTTATGAAACATCTATTACATCTATTACATAGCAGATGTTGAGCTGGGTGCCTTTACTTCTCACAATGACCCTGTGAGGTAGGTAGGTATTGTTACTCCCACTTCACAAATAAGGAAATTGAGGCTTACAGGATTTAGGTAACTTACTTTAAATTTAAGTTACTTAACTAAAGTAACTTAAATTGTCCAAGGTTACACAGGTAGGATGTTGGGGAGCTAGATTCAAACCTATGTCACTGATTCCAACATCTGTGTTTTTTGGCATGGCACCTACGATGGCCATTGCCCTTCACTGTTCTTCTGGGGGGTGCCTCATGTCCTACTCAGTTGCATCCAAGTCTTGGTTCTTCTGCTCAACTCTGACTTCCCTGATGGCAGGTGTCTCTTATATGCCTAGCACAAGTATCTGAGGAATGACTTTATTTCCAGGAGAGTTTGCAGTGAAGCAGGCTTTCTGGACCGGTTTTTCCCCGTGAGAGATTTCCAAAAGATTGGTGGCCTGTGGGCAGTCAGAAGCAGCTGGGGACTTAGTAAATATTTGTTGAATAAGTGAATATGATGTTCATATATTTGGTCATTCAATTCAAGTGGAAGATCAAAATCAGGAGCACTAGAGCCCTGTGCTATTTTCCTGAGTCCAGCACAGTTCTGGGTGCACTAGGGCGATATTCTGGGAGAGATTTGTGCTTCAGTCCCCTCCTTAGACAACAGGAGCAGCACACTTAAATGCCCATCTGGCGCTGCACTGCTCAGGGGAGCATGGGGGCAGGGATCTCCTGAGACATACTCTCTGGCTGCTTGGCCAGCCAAGGGGATACTTGGCTCTCTACAGGCAGACTCCATACCCTGGAAAGCAGCCTGGGGCCCTGGAGCAAAGGCAGGCTCATATTCACGGGCTTGAGGGCTGGTCCCAGCTCCATGGCTCACTGGCTGTATGATCTTAGCCAAGTCCCTCCATCTCTCTGAGCCTCAGTTTCATCATTTGTGGCTGTGGGTGATAGCTGCCTGGCAGCATTATTGGGGGTTAGATGAGGACATGAAGGTCAAGTACTTGGCACACACAGGGCTTCTCTCCCCCACCTTAAGTAAGTTCTACCCTCCAGTAGGTTCAGAAACCCCCAGAGCACTCACTTCTGCAGTCAAATCTGCTTTCTGCCTCCCCTGTGTCTTCCTCTGCCCAGGCCTGGCCTAGGCTTGGTGGGGGTACTGGGGGGTGGAGGAGAGAAGAGGCCTAGATTGGCTCCAGAAATATAGACCTGTCAGTTTCATGAGAACTGGGGTCCCCTCAGCACAAAGCCCTGGCCCTTGGTGGGCACAGATTAACTATGAGTGAGTGAATGAATAAATGAACAAATGAATGAGAAGGAAGGATCTAACCCAGCACCCTGTGAGTCTTATAACTGCGGGCTGTGGTGCCCAGAATGGGACGAAGGAGTTGAGAACCCAGAGCTCAGGGTCCCAGATGTGCCTTGCAGCCAGGGCCAGCTTACCTTGGGTAGCCGGTATTTGTCTCGGAAGTGGCTCCGCAGTGTGGCCCGCTCTGCCTTCCTCTGTGTGAACTGTGCATCCCGCTCCATCCTGCAGGGTCACCGGGGGCAGAGTCACCATGAGGGCAGAGAGAAGGGAGTTGGAGTCTTCAAGGGAGGGACAGAAGGGGTCTCTGAGTCCTGGCAGCACTGCTGTATTGGTCCCTGTGTGTAGCAAAGGCACTCCAACCAGGACAGCCAGGTCTCTGCTGCCTCTCCCCATCACAGTGCCCTTTGTTGTCTCTGCTGCTGGATGGAACTAGGGGCCAAGGTGGCAGTCTGTCTGGCTCTCTCTGCAGACCCTAATTATTTGTCCCTCATGGCCTCCAACTTGGTCTGTTGTTCCCTCACTGAGAAGCTATGTCGTGTAGGGAAAAGTATTCAGGACAAACTTGGGTTCACACCCCAGCTCCACTACCATTTTAGGTATATCCTTAGGTAAGTCACTTACCTTCCTCTTCTGTAAAATGGGGATAAAGTTTTGCAACTCACAAAACTGGTATCAGGATTAAGCGAAATAATAGCTATCATTTATGAGACTTTATCATGTGCCAGGTGCTGCTAAACAGTTTACATGCATTGGCATTTAATCTTCATAAATATACAAGACACGTATTATGATTACCATCCCCACTTTCCAGAAAAGGAAACAGAGGCACAGAAAGGTTAAGTAACTTGCCTAAAGTTACCCAGCTAATAGGCAAAGCCAGGCTCTGAACCCAAGTAGCCTAGCAGCAGAATCCAGCCCCAAACTCTGTCCCAGCACTGCAGGCACACAAGTAGGCTCAATGTCGGTGAGTGCCCCCATCTCAGGGTCTGCCTCCGCGACTCTGAGCCTCCTCGGCTGCACCACTTTTTTCAGAGCCTCAAGCTCAGAGGAGCCCCAGTTGGAAGACACAGGCAGCTGGGACCAGATCGGATTAAGGGATTATTGTTTCGCCAGAAACGCACGTGCATCCCCCTCCTCGTCCCAGACTCCGGTCGCCCCTTCCCCCACTCCCCCTTGACCAGAGTGTGAAGCTGGAGCGGGGTTTTGGGTTTGAGATGGGATGGGTCTGGGGGCAGTGTAGAGGACACCTCCCGGTCTCTTACCGTGTCTAGGAAGGTAGGGGAGAGGGGATTGGGACCTGAGGCTGGCCCGGGGATGGACTGAGCAGCTGTGGGGTTGGGGAGGGGGAGGTCGTTGGAGCCAAGAAGGGATCCCACTCACTTCTCTTCCACCAGTTGCTTCTGATACTCCTCGTACTCCTCCCGGCTCATGCCCTGAGCTTCGGCTGCCGACTTGTCCCCATCCCCCTTGTCCTCGCCGCCTCCCAGGCTCCCAGTGAGGTTCTTCAGCTGGCCGCCCACCATGGTCTTCACCATAAACGCCATGGTCTTCGCCGGCTGGGGCACTGGGCGCCTGCTACCACGCGCTAGGCACCGGGCACGTCCGCGCCTACTTCAGCACTAGGTCTTGCGGACAGCTCCCG
>NW_012109230.1:40029-44606 GCF_000951045.1 Mandrillus leucophaeus
CCCTCCTCACGGGGGGCGGGGGGCAGCACGGGGCTGAGAAGGCTGGACCACGTGCCTGCTCCCCACTCCCGCCTCCCCCACGTGCCTCCTTCAACGCCGAGCTCCGCTGGGCACTGCTGACAGCGGATTAGGGCCTGCGGTGGTGGGGTCGCTCTCCCGGGAGAGGGGTTGAGCTGATACACTCCTGGAACCCTGTTCCCTAGCGTCTTCCAACTTTCTCCTCTCCTGGGCCACTAATAACTGGAATTTCAGCTGGGAGATCCAGGTAGCAGCAAGGGGTAAAAACCCAGCCTTGGGCGCCCCTCATTCTCCCCACCCACCCAACTCACTGAACCCAGCAGCTGCCCAAAGAGCTTGACGCTGGAAAAGGGAGGGAGACCTGAGGGCGCGAGCGGGAATCCCAGTTATGGTTCCCCGAGTTGGCCTCTCAGGGTTGCTCTGTCACGCGCCTCCCCTGCTGCCCCTGGAGCAGTTAGGAGTGGGGAGGGAGAGAGCTGCTCAGTGATGCTGGCTGAGCTGGAGGGACTCAGGACGGACACTGCTCTCTGTTCTGGGTGAATTTGAGGACAGAATTATATACAGTCATGGCTCTCTTTTCCTCCATAGTCGAGGGTTCAAAGCCCGTGGGGTATCTGGTCTTTTGGAGGTTAAGCCAGGCCTTGGCCTCCTTGCCTGCTTGGAGCGCGCTCCTAGCCAGCTACTCAGAAGGGGTGGAAGCCTTCACAGAGATTAGGGTGAGGCTGGAAAGAAGACCAGCATATCACAGCATGGGGAGAGGGAAATCACCTTTAATAAGATGGGAGTGTGCTGACAGCTCAGGTGTGGGTGGGAGCTGGGCACCCAGACGAAGAGGATGCTGATCAAGCACCCACCCCAGACACTGCCTGCTTCCCAGTGATGCAAAGCAGGCTCTGAGGTGGGTCAGGCAGGCATGCTGGCAGGGAGAGGCTGCCTCCTGAGAATCCCCGGGGCCCTGGGGGTGTATGGTGCAGGACCCAGAGGAAGGCTGCCTGTGGACAGACACTCCTGCAGGCTCTCGTTCAGCTCCTGCCTGCTGCGAGAGAAAAGGTTACAGGCTACTTGCATCTCTCCTTTATGGGCTTTTGAAAAACCAAGACTCGGGCCGGGCGCGGTGGCTCAAGCCTGTAATCCCAGCACTTTGGGAGGCCGAGACGGGCGGATCACAAGGTCAGGAGATCGAGACTATCCTGGCTAACATGGTGAAACCCCGTCTCTACTAAAAAAAATACAAAAAAAACTAGCCGGGCGAGGTGGCGGATGCCTGTAGTCCCAGCTACTCGGGAGGCTGAGGCAGGAGAATGGCGTGAACCCGGGAGGTGGAGCTTGCAGTGAGCTGAGATCCGGCCACTGCACTCCAGCTTGGGTGACAGAGCGAGACTCCGTCTCAAAAAAAAAAAAAAGAAAAAGAAAAACCAAGACTCTCGTGCTTGTCTTGCTACACTCACTGCACCACAGCCTCCCCTGTTCTTGGACTTTCTGCGGCTCTTTGGCCTGCTGCATATGGTCCACGCTTCCCCCCGGGGCATGTAAGGTCTGTCCTAGTGGCTCCAGGCTGATTGCCACCACTGCACTCCTGTGCATGTGCTGAAGCCTGTGAGCATTTCCACCTTGTGCTTTTTAAAGCTTAGCTCATTTTACTCCTCCTCCAGGACCATCCCAGCCCACACGGACTCTTCTTGTCTTGAAATTCCACCAACAAAGATTGTCAGTCTCATTGCTGAGGCCCTTAGCACACCCCACATCTCTAAATGGTGCACGTTCATTCAGCAAACACACACCAGGCAAAACTAGTGACCTCCTCTCACTTTTTCAGATCTCTGCCCAATTTCACAAAGGTCCTGCCCTTTGCTCCAACACTACTGAACTTGCCACTTTTTCTCTAAAATATTATGTTTTTCTCATACCTCCCTGCCTTTTCTCATGCTGTTCCCTCTGCCTCTATGCCTTTACCTATCTTGTCAGGGTGGAAAACTCCTAGTCACCTTAATGACCATATCAAATGTCCCTTCCAGGTTGATTCCCTAACCAAGGGGGGTCAAGTGTGTTCTGCACTCTTGTAGCCCCTCAGCTTCCTGACATCATGGCATTGACTACACAGGGTCAGTTAGACCTGTGTGAGTGAGCTCCATGAGAGCAGGACCCAGATGGGGCTGGGGGATGAGCAGGTGGTCAGTGGTGCTTGGTGAGAGAATGGGCCCTATCCTGCACTGTGCTCTTTGTGATTTGGGGACTGGGCAGGTCCCCTCTGGGCTGAAGTGTCCCCTCTCCTAAATCCAATGGCTATAGCTGAGAACCAGGAGATGCCAGTGCTGTGGGAAGTCCTACTCACGGGGTGGCCCACCTGAAGTGCACGTAGCTGAAGAAGCCTACAGTCTGAATGAGGAGGAAGAACAGGAAGATGCCAGGATGCAGGCACGAGGAGGCCCTTGGGGGCTGGCCAGGTGGGCGGGGGGCCTTGGCCGCTGCCTTCTGAAAGGGGAAAGTCTAAGGTCCTAGCTTAGTTTCTTACTCAAAAGGAGGGGGAGGACCTGGAATCTAGGCCATGTGCATGCTCTGTTTCCTTTCCCCAGGCTTGGGGTGTCCTGGCTCTCATCCAGGGAACTTGGAGAGGGGGCAGTGTACAAAGCTGCCTCCCCCACCCCAGCTCCCATGGCTGCATTTGTGGGAACAGCTGGGAAGGCCTGGGATCATCAAGGGGCCCAGGGCTCAAGAGAAGAGAAAGAGAGAAGTAGAGAGCCAAAGACAGGGTGAGCAGGGTGAGGGCGAGGGAACGAGGATGGGACAGGGCATGGGGAAGATCCGATTCCACCACTGGACTCAATGATCTTGGACACGGCCCACCCCATTTGGATTGAGGGGTGTCCAGGGCCCTGCTGGTGCTGAGTCTGTGGGACTCTCCAGAGAGCAGAGAGGGCAGAGAGAAGATGAGATGTGTGCTGGCATGTATGCATGCACATACAGACACTGACACAGGCACAGATGTTCTTGCCAGCAGTCCTGGGAGGGGAGGGCAAAGGCAGGATGGCTCGGGGCTGCCAAAGTGCTAGAAGAAGGGTGGCTGAGCCCAGACATCAGGGTTGGGGACCCCATGCTCCCCACTACTTCCCCCTCACCGCCGGGCCCTGAAGCTCCTTCTGCAGGAGGCCCAGGATGTGGTCCAGCTGTAAGAAATGATGCTCAGTGCCCACAGGCAGGTAGGAGACCTGGGCTTCTGCGGCCATGCGGACAGCTGCATCCCTAATCGGGGGTGGAAACCAGGTAAGATGACTCATTACCTCTTTTGCTTCCATGCAAATGGCCTAATCATTTCCCATCTCCCCAGGGACAGCACATGGGTGAGGAACAGGTACCATCCATGGGGCCCCTTCTTGGGGACTGGTCTTTTCTCCTCCAACCTTCTTCCTAGATCCTGAGACTTTAGCTCAGATAAAGATCTCCCTAAAGCTATCTGTGTCAACCCCAGGCTCCCCGGCTCTGCCTTCCATCCTGGATTTAACTCCTTTCCTTCTTCTCATCTAGGTGCCTCTCCACCCCCAACCCTAGCCATCTAGCTCTGTGTGTACAGGGGGGCTTTAGGCTTCAGGTTGGGATGCGTGCCTCCTCCACGGCATTCCCCAGAACTCCCCCAACCCCCAGGGCTCCAGAGATCCAGCCTAGAGTGGGATAACAGGAAGCTAATGCGGGCACAAAACCAAGTCAGGGACTGCCTCCTCCAGCTGGTCTGGTCTTGGCTGTGCTCCCTCTCCAAGAGCCCCCATCAAAATGCCCCTCATCCCAGGAGCTGCCACTGAAGGAACGCTCAGATTTCTTAACCCTCCTGAGGGTGGGAGTGTCTGAGGCGGCCTTCGTGATGGGCTTCTCCTGGAGAGAATTGCTTTTCAACAAGGACTTGCAAAACATTAAACTTGATTCAGTTAAATTCAAGTCAACTCAACAAACCTAACTCCACCCCCAGCCCTTCCAATTGACAGGCTGTGTGCTGGGCGCTCAGGAAATGATGGAAGGAATGAAGGGCTAATGGAGGAACTTCAGGCAGAGAAACAAGGTAGTGGAGGGGTCCCCACCGAGTCCCTTACCTCATCTCTTGCAGGGCCTGGAGCAGAGTCCTCTGTCCATGGAGCAGGGCATCGACCTTAGCAGAGTCCTGCAGGAGGGCCAGCCTCTTGTCTAGGGCCCAGGACACAGCCCCTCTCTTGTCAGAGCCCACTTTCCCAGGTTCACTGCAGCCTCTTCTTTCCAGAGGCCTTCCCAGATTACCAGGCCTTCCTTATTTGGACACACTGTGTTTCTCTGACCTCATCCACAGGGGCTTCCCGCATTCCCCCTCCACTCACACCCCTCTCCCCAGGGGTGGTGGTTTCCTCAACAGTGGCCACTTCAGGATTTTCTCAAAATACCTCTCTCTTCTTATTTATTTGAGATGGAGTCTTGCTCTGTCGCCAGGCTGGAGTGCAGTGGCACAATCTCAGCTCACCCCTACCTCCTCCTCCCAGGTTCAAGCGATTCTTTGGCCTCAGCCTCCCAAGTAACTGGGACTACAGACGCATGCCACCACG
>NW_012109230.1:49411-51241 GCF_000951045.1 Mandrillus leucophaeus
TTTTGAGACCTGGCACTGATCACTCTGAACTGTAATGTCACAGCCTGAGCCAGCCAGCCTGTGAGGCCTTGCAGACCGGGCCTGGCCCACAGCACTGCCCAGCACAAGGTCTGGCCTGAGCAGAGCTCAGAGGCCAGGTGGAGGTAAGGGCTGGAATGGCAGGTCTGAGGGCACCATGACATGGGCAAGGGCAGGGTCCCTGGGCTGCCATTCCCAGGTAGGCCAGGGCTGGCATCACCTCTGGGCTGGGCTCACTCAGGCTGAAAGTCAGGAAGGACAGGACATCATGATCATCTACAAGGGGACAGATGAAGGAGAAGTAAGACCCCTCCACCCAGCAGCCCCCTTGCTCAGCCTCCACCTTCACTGCCATGATATCCCACTGAGGCAAGAGGGGTGACTTTGGGCCATCACCTGATGCTTGTCTTGCTCACTTCATAGGAAAGATGTGAGGGTTGACAGGTAGATGGGTGGGTGGTGAGGGCTGAACCTCACACTCAGTCAGAGGCAGGCCCCTGTGAGTGGCAGAACTGGATGATCCCAAAACATCCTGGGCTACAGCCATGGCAGCAAACCAAGTGACACCCTCAGGCCCCCAGAGCACAGTGGCTACTGGTAGTAGCAACTGCGCGGTGGCCACCTCTCCAGCATAGCTCTGACCATATCACTTTCCTCCTCAGAAACCAGACTAAGGTCCTGGCATTCAAGGACTCCCACGCTCTGGTTTCCCTCGGCTTTCCCACTGTGGGATCCTCTGTGGACTCTCCATGGCATCACATCTCTTTGCTCCATTTTCCTAAATGTCCCTCCTTGCTGTCTGTCTTCCACTTGTCCCACAGCTCCCAGCTAGGGGCACTTATGGGGACAGCACTGAAATCAAAGTTTCTCTTGTTTTATCCCATTTGAGACTTGCAAGTCTCAAGGCAGACGTGACTTCTCCCAAGGGTCGTGGAGGCCCAGGTCATGTGGTGAAGTGGCTGATGCCACCCCAGTGCGCTTTAGAAGGTGTGCTCAGGGTGATTCATTCATCACTGCCCTTCTGCTCTTACCTGACCAGTGGGATCCTCACCTGCCAGGATGCCGGTGGCTGCTGAGACCCCAAAGAAACCTCCAGGGACCAAAAGCAGGGGCCCCACATCCACACAGAACTCATCTGGATCACTGGGAGTGAGGCCGCTGTTCAAGGACACCTGAGGGACACAGAGGGAGTGAGCGGTAGGGGGTTGTCCCTACCTCTGACTCCCTGGCTCCCCTGGCCATAGGAGAGCAGGTGGCCCTAGGGCTTGGTATCAGAATGGCATGGAGGTGACCAGCACTCCTGGTCTCATGTGAGCCCTTACATGTATGTGCTCTGGGTGAGTGTTAGGATTCTGTGTAGGGATCCCCTGTGGATGTTGGCCCGTGTGTGCTAGGGGCCTCATGTGGTGTCACAGGCACTGGTATGTTGGGGCCATGGGCACGCACACACAGCAGCTCTGTAACTCAGAGCCCTATCAGAAGCAGGAAGTGACTCACACGCAGCCTCTGCCCCCAGTAGGTGATCCGTGCTCTGAAGGGGTGTGGCCGGTTCCGGAAGTCCCAATGACAGGAGCCCAGCACTTGGCTGGCTCCATACCTGTGGGCAGTTTGTTCATTTGTTTGTTTTTGAGAAAGAGTCACACTCTGTTGCCCAGGCTGGGGTGCAATGGTATAGTTGTGGCTCATTGCAACCTCTGCCTGCTGGGCTTAAGTGATCCTCCCACCTCAGCCTCCCAAGTAGCTGAGACTACAGGCATGCACCACCACACCTGGCTCATTTTTGTATTTTTAGTAGAGATGGGGTTTCACATT
>NW_012109230.1:51291-52499 GCF_000951045.1 Mandrillus leucophaeus
GACCCACCTATCACCCTCGTCCTATCACTCGTCCCTCCCTCCTTCTTCTCTCTCTTTCTCTTTTTTTTTTCTGAGATGGAGTCTTGCTCTGTTGCTCAGGCTGGAGTGCAGTGGCACAATCTCAGCTCACCGCAACCTTTGCCTCTTGGGTTCAAGTGGTTCTCCTGCCTCAGCCTCCCGAATAGCTGGGATTACAGGTACTTGCCACCATACTCGGCTAAATTTTTTTTGTTTTTAGTAGAGACGGGGTTTCACCATGTTGGCCAGGCTGGTCTCAAACTCCTGACCTCAGGTGATTCGCCCGCCTCAGCCTCCCAAAGTGCTGGGATTATAGGCGTGAAACACTACGCCTGGCCCCTCCCTCCTTCTTCTCTTAAACTCTAAGTCCCCTGTGCCTCTGGCTTCCCCTTCCTCTCCCAGCTGACTCAGGACGGATGACCTGGACATGTCCTGGCAGCCAAGGACAATGTGACCAGGCTGCCTCCCTGACGGGTCGGCATGGCAGGCTCTGGGGAGTCAGGAGAAGAGTGTTAAACGCTGAGTGTCTCTGGACACCTCAGGCTACTCACAGCAGAGCGTCTGATAGTGCCGCCTTCCGCCAAGAGGGAGGCAGCACAGGGCAGGGGAGAAGCCAGCACCAGAGCAGCCACCTGGGTTTGTGCCCCGAGCTGTGTGACCTTGGGCAAGCCATCTCATCTCTCCAAACCCCAGTGTTGCCATCTCTAAAATGAGGACGGTAATTGGAACGACCTCATAACAATGTTATGAGGGTTAACTAAGACAGTAAATGAGAAGGACGTGGTGCTGGGCCTGGCATACAGTCAGCTCACTCCGTAAATGCAGGCAATTACTCTAATTGTTATGAGCCGAGAGAAGGTTGCTGAGAGACACTGACAAACCGGCCCAGCTACTGAGGAGGCATGGGGGCGGCTGGGGAGGGACAGAAGCCAAATCATCTGGGAAAGCGAAGGGACAGCTAAGCAGGGAAGAGCGGGGACCCTTCAGGAGTAAGTCTCGGCTCAAAGTTCAGCTCTGCCCACAGCACGTCCCTTCCCCTCTGTGGGGCTCAATATCCTGACCTGTAAATGGGACGAATAACCCCCACTTATGGAGGGTATTGAAGATGGGATGAGATCATGGGAGTGAAGATACTCATCATAGGCCACAGCCTGTGTCATTTCACCTGGGGCTGTTGGGTTGCAGGAATC
>NW_012109230.1:53664-56143 GCF_000951045.1 Mandrillus leucophaeus
CTGGAGTGTGAGTCCCCTCCCCTTTTCCCCACACTAGCAGCCCAGCCTAAGCTGCTCTGACACAAGATTAAAACCTCGAGCTGTCAGAGTCCAGCAAAGCCCGCAAGAGCTGCTGGCCTCCTCTGCCCAGTATCTAACACCTTGGCTGAGTTTAGCTCTCAGGACCCCAGGCTGGGCATGACCCGAGGCATGACTCCCTGGGGGAGGAGCCAGATGGCAATGGAGATGAAATGAGGCTTCTGGTGCAACTGAGCATTAAGCAAGCCATATGCAAATTGCATGTGAAGCTACATGCAAATTAGCACCTAGTCTATTTCTGTCATTCATCTACAGAGCCGAGTCCAAATATCTGGCATCTCCTCTCCCCAGCCCCAGCCTCAGCCCCAGCCCCGTGCGCATGTGGTTGTGCAGAGATGCCATCCCGCATTCTGCCGTACCCCATCCTGTGACCTGCAGCATCTCATCCCTGCCCTCCTTTCCCTCCAGGCCTTAGGGAGACTAGTTGCTTACTACAGTGCTTGCTCCTCTTTCAGGCCCGCAGGTGGAGCCTTGGATGCCTGTGGGGCTACTCACCCAGCCTCCATCAGGCCTGGCTTGGCCTGGGGGCCCCAGCTGCTGCTTCCATTGCCTCTCAGCCTGGGCCAGCTGCTCGGAGAGACCCCGCAGAGCCTGAAGGATCTGGCTGTGTCTGCCCAGCGTCTCCTCCAGGTCAAAGAGCCTTTCCCCTGGGGATTAGGGCAGAGCTGGGATGGGCAGCCAGCCATGGTGGCATAACACAGCCTATCTTATCTTTGGGGGGGCTTCTTGGAGGGGGTGCCAGAAGGTGTGGCTGCTACCTCTAAGACCCTCTCCTGGAAAATGAGTCTGAGTGGTAAGGTGGGGATAGGACAAAACAGTTGGGCCCAGGGCCTGCTTAGATATGGCCTCCTCAGGCCTCAGTTTCCCTTCTGATTAAAGGACTCCTGGTCATAAGGGTGGAGGATGCTGTGACACTCAGATGGGCGCCACCTGCCTGCTCTCTCAGTCCCTACCTTCTCCTTGAGCTTCAGAGCCTGACTTTGGAGTTACATCCTCCCTGGTGCCCAGGCCCAGCCTTGCCCGCAGCCCTTCCAGCTGCCTCGCCAGACGGAGCTGCTCCATCTCCAGGAAGGGCTGAGGGGGAATCTGGGGGAGGAAGACAGAAAGTCGGGCCCCAAACCCATGGGACATCCAGAGGCGAGGGGAGCCTTCCCACAGGCTTCCCCACGAGCCCAGTCTCCCTCCCTGGCCATCTGGCCCTGCAGTTTCCAGCCCTCTGAGTTCTGCCTTCACACAGATCCCCACCCTCTTCCCTCCCTGCTGTGGCCTCAGGCCTGTACGTGCTGATCCGCGGCTCCTTTAAGCTCATCTCCTCCAGGCAGCCTTCCTTGACCCCCTGGCTGGTTGGGACCCCTCCTCTGTGCTCCCACAGCCCCCTGTGCCTTTTGAGACCTGGCACTGATCACTCTGAACTGTAATGTCACAGCCTGAGCCAGCCAGCCTGTGAGGCCTTGCAGACCGGGCCTGGCCCACAGCACTGCCCAGCACAAGGTCTGGCCTGAGCAGAGCTCAGAGGCCAGGTGGAGGTAAGGGCTGGAATGGCAGGTCTGAGGGCACCATGACATGGGCAAGGGCAGGGTCCCTGGGCTGCCATTCCCAGGTAGGCCAGGGCTGGCATCACCTCTGGGCTGGGCTCACTCAGGCTGAAAGTCAGGAAGGACAGGACATCATGATCATCTACAAGGGGACAGATGAAGGAGAAGTAAGACCCCTCCACCCAGCAGCCCCCTTGCTCAGCCTCCACCTTCACTGCCATGATATCCCACTGAGGCAAGAGGGGTGACTTTGGGCCATCACCTGATGCTTGTCTTGCTCACTTCATAGGAAAGATGTGAGGGTTGACAGGTAGATGGGTGGGTGGTGAGGGCTGAACCTCACACTCAGTCAGAGGCAGGCCCCTGTGAGTGGCAGAACTGGATGATCCCAAAACATCCTGGGCTACAGCCATGGCAGCAAACCAAGTGACACCCTCAGGCCCCCAGAGCACAGTGGCTACTGGTAGTAGCAACTGCGCGGTGGCCACCTCTCCAGCATAGCTCTGACCATATCACTCTCCTCCTCAGAAACCAGACTAAGGTCCTGGCATTCAAGGACTCCCACGCTCTGGTTTCCCTCGGCTTTCCCACTGTGGGATCCTCTGTGGACTCTCCATGGCATCACATCTCTTTGCTCCATTTTCCTAAATGTCCCTCCTTGCTGTCTGTCTGCCACTTGTCCCACAGCTCCCAGCTAGGGGCACTTATGGGGACAGCACTGAAATCAAAGTTTCTCTTGTTTTATCCCATTTGAGACTTGCAAGTCTCAAGGCAGACGTGACTTCTCCCAAGGGTCGTGGAGGCCCAGGTCATGTGGTGAAGTGGCTGATGCCACCCCAGTGCGCTTTAGAAGGTGTGCTCAGGGT
>NW_012109230.1:61498-66402 GCF_000951045.1 Mandrillus leucophaeus
GATCATGGGAGTGAAGATACTCATCATAGGCCACAGCCTGTGTCATTTCACCTGGGGCTGTTGGGTTGCAGGAATCAAGCCCCATGGGTGTGGGCTTCGCCTGAGTGAGAGTCCAGCAAGGATGGCAGCTCTGGGAGGGTGGGCCCCCTGCTGGAGTAGGCTGGGGCAGGGGCTCGGATGGGGGGGATGGGCCCCTCCCAATGCAAAAATGGAGGTGAGGGGTCAGTCTAGACAGGCCCTTACCCAGGCTGCTCAGAGGGGATGTGCCCATCGCTGGCCAGCACACGGATGGCAGGACTGTTCTGCAGGGAGATGAGAAGCAGCCTGAGCTGCGGCCACGGCGGGAGAGGGAGGGTGTGGGCGGGAGGGGGGCTGGCAGGCAGGAGACAACTACGCACCTGAGTATCCTCTGCCGAGGAGTCAAAGAAGATCCCGATGCCGTCCCATGAGGCCAGCCCCCCGAGGATAGAGCCTACATGGCCCCTGCCCTGGGTGTACCACACGGCCTGTAGGTCGCCAGCCCCTCAGCTCAGGGAACCGTGTGAGATACTGGGACCCCAGGGCTCATCACCTGCCTCCCTGACCCACCCTGCTCTGTCAGCTCTGGGAGAGGACACTCACCATGCCCTGGGCTCCCCGGCGCCCCAATCCCGTCACCCTCATCTGCACCTCTACTTCCCAGGCAGAGAAGAGGACAGAGGCCCTGCTCCACACGGCGCCACTGCGGTTCCTCATGGATGGCGTCAGCCGCACTTCCTCCAGGCCCAGGATGGCGTCTGTGGACCAGGGCAGTTCAAGCCCCAGGCCCCACTATACCCCAGTTCCCCCTTCACTCTCTCTCACCGGCCTGGGCTGGGCTCCCGGAAGAGGAAGAGACAACGCCAAGGCCTGCCATTAAATAACCAGCCAGCCAGGGAAGCAGGAGTCAGAGCCCAGCACAGCTGGAGGGGCCTTTGCCGGGGAGGGCAATGAATGCCAGCACTGTCCGCGTCGTCAGTGAAGCCTCACTGCAGTGTGTGTTGTCTGTTTTTATAAGACCCCATCCAACAGATGAGGAAACTGAGGCTCAGAAAAGTTAAGGAACTAAGTGGATTGGATGGAATTCAGCTCCCTATGACTCCTAAGTGCAAGCTTTTTCCACCACGAGAGAGATTTGTGTCTAACTCTTCCCATTTCTCAGATAAGGAAACTGAGGCCTTGTGACAAAAAAGGAAGTGCCTGAGACCACAGAACACAGGAGAGCACTTTAGGAGAAGTAACTGCAAGGAGGCCCAGGACTCTAGGCTGTGGCCACATGAGGCCGGAGCTTCCTGGTGGACAGGACCTAGGGGCATTCCAAGGTGAGGAAAGCAGGAAAGCAAAGTTGCGGAGGTGAGAACCGGCCTGCAGAATGGCGATGAAAGAGTGCAGGACGGAGTGTGTGTGTGAGAATTGTAACTGGCGGTGGTGGGGTGGGGAGGAAGGAACCCTGCATGGTAGGACGGAGGAATGGGAGAGAAACTGAGGCAGTCTTGGCAAGAACTGGGGGCAGGGAACTCAGAGGCCCTACTCCAGCGCGCTCCCCACCCTCCAACCTGCCAGCCTGGAACCTGGCCCAGGGCCCAGACTCTGCCAGGACGTTCTGGAGGCTGCTAATCCCGTCTGTTTGCTCTATAAAGGCCAGGGATGGGGGTAGGGAGGCTCAGAGCTGCAAGGCCACAAGTCCCAGGGCCTCTGGAAGCTGTCACTGCCTCTGAAATCCTTGCAAGAGGCAAGGATTGCCCACTGTCTACTATGCTTTCAGCCTTACGAGGCCTGTGGGTGAGACCTTGCCCCAGACCATGGGCTCCTTCAGCCTGGCTCTACCCTGTGTCTCTGGGCTGGGAACAGAGGAGCATCAGGGTGAACCAATGAATGCATAGACAATGCACACATCACTGGGTGATCTTGGAGAAGGTGCCTCTGTTCCCTTACATGATCTGTGACACCCAGACTTGGCAAGGCCCAGAGCAGTGAGCGTTGTATAAGCTTGCCATCCTCGTCTTGAGGCAGGGGCCGGTATGGTGTTGTGAGAAACAGCCCACTTTTTTTGTTACCTCCTGTGTCTTTATGAAAGAGGACTGAAGGCCGGGCGCAGTGGCTCACGTCTGTAATCCCAGTACTTTGGGAGGCCAAGGCGGGCGGATCATGAGGTCAGGAGATCGAGACCATCCTGGCTAACACGGTGAAACCCCGTCTCTACTAAAAATACAAAAAATTAGCCGGGCGTGGTGGCGGGCGCCTGTAGTCCCAGCTACTTGGGAGGCTGAGGCAGGAGAATGGCATGAACCTGGGAGGCGGAGCTTGCAGTGAGCCGAGATCGTGCCCCTGCACTCCAGCCTGGGCGACAGAGCGAGACTCCGTCTCAAAAAAAAAAAAAAGAAAGAGGACTGGAAGAAACCCTACTGATAGGGCCTATCATCTTAAAGGGATATATTTTGGGCTGGGCGCAGTGGCTCACGCCTATAATCCCAGCACTTTGGGAGGCCGAGGCAGGCGGATCATCTGAGGTCAGGAGTTCGAGACCAGCCTGGCCAACATGGTGAAACCCCGTCTCTACTGAAAATACAAAAATTAGCTGCGTGTGGTGGCACGCACCTGTAATCCCAGCTACTCAGGAGGCTGAGGCAGGATAATCACTTGAATCCGGGAGGTGGAGGTTGCAGTGAGCAGAGATCACACCATTGCACTCCAGCCTGGGCAACAAGAGTGAAATTCCATCTCAAAAAAAAATAAATAAATAAAAAGGGGTATTTTTTCCTGGCCTTAGTCAGGAATCATGCCATTTCTCAGAGCTAACTTTTTTTTTTTTTTTTTTTTTTGAGACAGAGTCTGGTTCTGTGGTGCCCAGGTTGGAGTGCAATGGCAGGATCTCGGGTTCAAGCAATTCTCCTGCCGCAGCCTCCCGCGGAGCTGGGACTACAGGTGCGTGTCACCACGCCCAGCTAATTTTTGTATTTTTAGTAGAGACGGGGTTTCACCATTTTGGCCAGGATGGTTTCAATCTCTTAACCTCTTGATCCACCTGCCTCGGCCTCCCAAAGTGCTGGGATTACAGGTGTGAGCCACTGTGCCTAGCCAAGAACTCACATCTTATAGACAGAAATCCACAGCTGATCTGCTTTCTATCTTTGCTTTGCCTGCTAAGAGGCTCAGAATTAAATTTATGGCCTAACTCTGAGGTGGACAGACCTCACAGCGTATGTGTTGGAAGCCATGCTCCTAGACTATTTCATGCTCCACTCTAATCCTCATTGTCCTTGCTCACTCCTAATGTAAGCAAGCTCCCTTCTATCTTGTAGTTCCATCATCACAAATCCTTTTTGGAACAAGATCTGGTAGAAGACACACTCTTTGTAGGTCCAGGTTTGGAAGTCCCTGAACACAAACCTATGGGCTAAGATGCTCTCATGCCTGCTTCCACCCACAACACACATACAGTGAAAGGCTGGTGCCCACTCGCCTGGAATGAGGATGCCTCCCTCCAGGTAGCCCCCAGTTCTCATGGCCAGCCACAGGCCTGCTGGGATGGAGCCAGGAGAGTGGAGGTTTGTGCTGGTCCACATTGCCTTCTGTGTGTCTGGGACAGTGTGTGAGCATGTGTCTGTGTGTTCACAGGTCAGAGAGACAGAGGAAGGGCAGGGATCCAAGGAGAGGCAGAGGAGAAGAGAGAAGTCCTGGCGCAGGGAAGCAGAGAGGTAGAGGAGAAACAGCTTGGGCAGGGTTCGGGGGTGTTGAGGGGGTGGAGCAGGAGACAAGCCTGGGAAGGGTCGTGGGGTGCCTGGCACTGTCCCAGGCCCTACCCCACCCTGGACAGAGGATGGCTGTGACAGACCCACTCCCCACCAAGTCACAGCCCCTCCAGCACTTTGAGGGACCCTGGGCATGGCTGGTCCCCATCCCTGCCCCTCACCTCCATGATGGCTCCAGAAGGGTATTCCAGCCCCAGGCAATGCCAGCCTTGGGCCTTTGAAGCTGAGCTTGTATTCAAACCTGCGCAGAGGAGGACATGCCGTCTCAGGACTGTGGGGTTCCAGGAGCAGGAGGAGAAGGCAGAACGAGGGACCTGGACCATTGACCACCGGCATTGTGAAGGCGCCTGATGTCTGGGCCCTGGGGTAGATCATAGCTGAGAGGCCGGGGAGGGGATCCTGGGATAGGGCCAGGCAGGGAGGAGCTGGGGACTGGCCAGGAGCTGGGTTTTGGCACTGTCCTCTCTCTCCCTCTCCAGCATAGACATCCTGTTCCTTCCAGGCCTGCTGTCAGGCCCCGCCCCTCCCTCACCTCCAGTCTGATGTGAGCAGCGGGACCCCTCGACAACCCGAGCTCTGCCCCTGCTTCTGACTCAGGCCGTCTTTCTATCTCCCCTCACATCCAGCAACTGGATGTGGTGGAGGGAGGGGGGCACCCAGGGTTGGGCTCCACCCTTCAGCAGCCCTGGCCTCCCCTCCCAGTTAGGGAGACAGGCCTCCACATCCTGCCTGTGTCCCCCAGCATGGGTGGCATGTCTATCTGGACACCCATCCTTCTCTCCTCCCTGCCCCCTCTCTTCCTCGCCCTCATTCCCCCAGGCTCATCCTTCCAGGCAGCCTGGTTTCCTCAACAAATGCATTACATGAAAAAAAGAAAGGGAGTCTTTAGAGACAGCACAAAAACGCAACGTGCAGACCTTGTTTGGAGCCAAATTTTAACCCAACTGGGGAAACAAAAAAAAAAGATATTGGGGAAATTTGAACAATGGATATTTTTGAACAATGGATATTTGACTATACTGAAGAATTGTTAACAAATTTTAGGACCGGGCACCGTGGCTCATGTCTGTAATCCTAGCACTTTGGGAACCCAAGGTGGGTGGATCACCTGAGGTCAGGAGTTCAAGACCAGCC
>NW_012109230.1:68547-81049 GCF_000951045.1 Mandrillus leucophaeus
AGGTCAGGAGATCGAGACCATCCTGGCTAACACAGTGAAACCCCGTCTCTACTAAAAAAATACAAAAAAAACTAGCCGGGCATGGTGGCGAGCGCCTGTAGTCCCAGCTACTCCAGAGGCTGAGGCAGGAGAATGGCCTAAATCCGGGAGGCAGAGCTTGCAGTGAGCTGAGATCCGGCCACTGCACCCCAGCCTGGGCAACAGAGCAAGACTCCGTCTCAAAAAAAAAAAAAAAAAAAAAAAAAGAATAAAAGATACTATTTTGCAACACCAAGCCTTCACCTGCCTCCATCTGCTCCTCCTGCCTTGACAGCCACGCTGGTGGATAGGTGGTCCATTCTGTCCCCGCCTCCTCACTGGATCCTCAAGCCCCTGGCTTCCCGCTCCTGTCCCCACCACCCCATGGAAAACGCCCTTACAAAGGCCTGAGCAGTGATGCCTGTTCTTTGGTCCTAGGAGACCCTTCTCAACCCAGTCTCTGCTACTTGAAATGCTGCTGACATCCACCTTTTCTCCATGACCCCTCCTGCACCCTGAGTCCCCCCAAGGCCCACCTGCTTCTCCCGCTGCCCCTGGCTGCTCCCTTCACTACTCCCTTGCCAGCTGCTCTCCCTGCCTACCTGCATAAGCCTCAGGGCTTGCTTCTCCCCAACCCCACACTCCCTGACCAAGCTGCTCCATGCCCTGACTTCAAGCACATCCCTGTGCGCACCTTCAAATCTACTTCTAGCCAGCCTCTCCTGGAAGACTTGAATGAATGTGTCTCTTTGCAGGGGATATCCCTGCTTGGATGTCACTAAGGCCCCCAGGAATTCCAAACTGAATTCCTCTTCTCCAGCCCCTTCATCTTCCTCCAGGCCTCAGGTCTCCCAGGCGGCACCACCCCCTTACACCAGAGTGGAACTGCTCCCATATCCTTCCCTCTGTCTCATCCCCACATCTAGCCATAGGCAGGCTCTTATATTTGTTCTTGCCATTCATACAGTGTTACCTGGTTCCTTAATCTTGTCAAGTCTTAGTTTTCTTATCTGTAAAATGGGAGCATTAATGGCATATACCTCCAAGAGTTGTTTGAAAAGTAACATGGAACGTATTTAGAACAGGGCCTGGCAGACAGTGCTCAGCTCAGTAGGACAGCAGCTCCTTCATCCTCCTCTTCCCCACTACCTGCTGACTGCAGCCTCCTCACTGTCTCCCAGACTGCAGTGAGAAAGGTCTTTCTAAAATGCAGATCTGGGCCGGGTGCGGTGGCTCACGTCTGTAATCCCAGCACTTTGGGAAGGCCAAGGCGGGTGGATCACCTGAGGTAGGAGTTCCAGACCAGTCTGACTAACATGATGAAATCCCGTCTCTACTAAAAATATCAAATATGCATGATGGTGCATGCCTGTAATTCTAGCTACTTGGGAGGCTGAGGTAGGAGAATCGCTTGAACCCGGGAGGCAGAGGTTGTAGTGAGTCGAGATTGTATCATTGCACTCCAGCCTGGGCAACAAGAGTGAAACTCTGTCTCAAAAAAAAAATAAATAAATTTAAAAATAAATAAATAAATAAATAAAAATACAGATCTGGGCGGGGCGCAGTGGCTCAAGCCTGTAATCCGAGCACTTTGGGAGGCCAACACGGGCGGATCACGAGGTCAGGAGATCGAGACCATCCCGGCTAACCCGGTGAAACCCCGTCTCTACTAAAAAATACAAAAAACTAGCCGGGCGAGGTGGCGGGCGCCTGTAGTCCCAGCTACTCGGGAGGCTGAGGCAGGAGAATGGCCTAAACCCGGGAGGCGGAGCTTGCAGTGAGCTGAGATCCGGCCACTGCACTCCAGCCTGGGTGACAGAGCAAGACTCCGTCTCAAAAAAAAATACAGATCTGGCCATGCCACACCTCTGTCCTAAGCCCTTCAATTGCTCCTGGCTATCTTCCCATAAAGTTGAGCACCTCATTGGGCCTACAGAGGCAGGTGAGGTCCAGGCCCCTGCTTTGGCTTCAGCCTCACTGGCTCCCAAGCCACACCCCTTGGCATCTGAGCCCCAGCAAGCTGGTCAGCTTGCTGTCGCACCTTACCACCTTTGGCCGGGCAGTGCCCTTCCTTTGCCAGGAAGGCCCTTGCTGTCCCTGCCTGTTCTTTGAGTGTCTGAGAAGCCTCCCTGCACTTCCCACCGCCTCTGCCCCATTGGTGGAGTGCTGGTAGCAGGTATTCCCCCCACTTTTCCAGCCAGCAGACTGAGTCCTGAGAAGGCTCCCCATCCGTTCACAAGCTCCTTAAGGGTAGGATCTATGTCTTACTCATCTGTGATGAGCCAGTGGTCAGAGCAGAGAAGGGAGAGATGAGAGAAAAGAAAGAGGAAAAAACAAGTAGAAACAGAGAGGCTGGGTGCAATGGCTCACACCTATAATCCTAGTACTTTGGGAGGCTGAGGCGGGCAGATCACTTGAGGTCAGGAGTTCGAGACCAGCCTGGCCAATACGGCAAAACCCTCTCTCTACTAAAAATACAAAAATCAGCCAGGTGTGGTGGGAATCCCACCTGTAATCCCAGCTACTGGGGAGGCTGAGACACGAGAATCGCTTGAACCCCGGAGGCAGAGATTGTACTGAGCCGAGATCATGCCACTGCATTCCAGCCTAGGTGACAAGAGCTAGACTCCATCTCAAAAAGAAAAAGGAAAGATGAATGGGAACATCCAGCCACCTGGGCCTGCAACCCTCAGGGTCCCATTGGCTGAGCCCTGTCCTTTCACTCCTGTTTCATGCCTGGCCCATCTCTCTTGTGTTGCTTGCTGGCCCCTGTTGTGACCCTATAGCCACGGGCTTCACTGTAGGTTTCTGAACTCTGGCTAGCTTGGACCAGCTGTGAGAGCTGATTGATGGAATCCCCATCCCCCGCTGTATTCAGCGAAGTCAGGTTGGTAGCTTGAAATTGACCACAGTGAGAGTATTAACTCCACGGATATCAGCAAATGCTATAAATCAGAGCTACCCCCCCCAGCCCGTGTCCTAGATTTGGATATTAAACATTCACCAGTGCACCACTGCCTGAGTCTCTCTCCTCTGCACTTTCGAAGGGACTATCCCTCTCCCATCTCAGGTTGGTTCCCCCATGTTCTGGCTTCCCACCACCCACCCCCTGCTCTAAGGAAGGCTCTACCATCTATATACCACCCCTCCTGTCTATATCTCTTGCCTTACTCTCAGTACTCAGTACGATTTGAAGATCAATGTCCTTCCCTTTGGCAGCCAAATTTGCTCAAGACTCTGCTGTCTTAAATCTACCAGCTGGGTGCGGTGGCTCATGCCTGTAATCCCAGCACTTTGGGAGGTCAAGAGATCGAGACCAGCCTGGCCAACATACTGAAACCCCGTCTCTACTAAAAATACAAAAATTAGCTGGGTGTGGTGGTGGGCACCTGTAGTCCCAGCTACTCGGGAGGCTGAGGCAGAATCACTTGAACCTGGGAGGCAGAGGTTGCAGTGAGCTGAGATGGCAGCACTGCACTCCAGCCTAGGCGACAGATTGAGACTCCATCTCAAAAAAAAAAAAAAGAAAGAAAGAAAGAAAAGAAAAAAACTAAATCTACCACATCCTTCTGTCACTCTTCCTCTCTCATCTCCATTACAACTTCATTTCCCAGACTGTCCACCTCTTGCGTTGCTCACACCCTTCTCTAGTCACTGTGGAATCATCCCTTATCAACACAGGCGTTGTGGCTAAACCCGAGGGGCAGTTTGACCGGGCACAGTGGCTCATGCCTGTAATCACAGCACTTTGGGAGGCCGAGGTGGATGAATCACTGAGGTCAGGAGTTCAAGACCAGCATGGCCAACGTGGTGAAACCCTGTCTCTACTAAAAATGCAAAAATTAGCCAGGCATGGCGGCGGGCACCTGTAATCCCAGTTACTTGGGAGGCTGAGGCAGGAGAATTGCTTGAATCCAGGAGGCGGAGGTTGCAGTGAGCTGAGATTGTGCCGGTGCTCTCCAGCTTTGGCGATAGAGTGAGACTCCGTTTCATAAATAAATAAACAGAACAAAACCAAGTGGCAGACTCAGCCTCCATCTCTGTGCCTTCTGGGAGGCGGGGACCCTGGTGGCTTCCTCCTCTTGAAGTTCTTTTCCCTTGGCTTTTATGACATGGCACTTGTGTGGTCAACCTCCTCTTCTTGACCTTTTTTTTTTTTTTGAGATGCACTTTCGCTCTTGTTGCCCAGGCTGGAGTGCAGTGGCATGATCTCGGCTCACTGCAACTTCTGCCTCCCTGGTTCAAGCAATTCTCCTGCCTCAGCCTCCTGAGTAGGTGGGATTACAGGTGTGCCCCACCACCCCTGGCTAATTTTATATTTTTAGTAGAGATGAGGTTTCACCATGTTGGTCAGGCTGGTCTCTAACTCCTGACCTCAAGTGATCCACTGGCCTTGGCCTCCTGAAATGTTGGGATTACAGGTGTGAGCCACTGTGCCCGGCTTCTTTGCAGTTTCAAAGCTTCACTTAAAACTCAATGTGTGGCTGGGTGTGGTGGCTCACGCCTGTAATCCCAACACTTTGGGAGGCTGAGACAGGAGGACCGTTTGAGCCCAGGAGTTCAAGGGTAGCCTAGGCAACATAGGGAGACCTCGTCTCTACAAAAAATTTAAAAATTAGCCGATCATGGTGGCATGCACTTGTAGTCCCAGCTACTTGAGAGGCTGAGGCAGGAGGACTGCTTCAGCCTGGGAGGTCAAGGCTGTAGTGAGCTGTGTTTGCACCACTGGACTCTAGCCTGGGCGACAGAACGAGACCCTGTATCAAAATAACAAAAACCTTAACATGGTCTTAACAGAGCTCGTGATGCTCCCTCCTAAGCATGAGTCTCCCGTCCTCGCTCAGCGGATGCCCCCTGCTGCCCTCCCTGCATCCGTTCTGCTCAGTCAGGCCTTGCTATGGCCCCTCCCTCTCCTCCACCCTCACACAGAATCCATAGCCAAGTTCGGTCAATTTTAGCTCTGGGGCTAAATCTCTCCGGAGACCGTCTCTCATCTGGACCAGTCCTCACTGTACTCCCTGAAACTCCTCTACCAGTAGCTAGGGTGGTTTCAAAAACACATATCTGGGCCGCGTGCAGTGGCTCACGCCTGTAATCCCAGCACTTTGGGAGGCCGAGGTGGTGGATCACTTGAGGTCATGAGTTTGAGACCAGCCTGGGCAACACGGTGAAACCCCGTTTCCACTAAAAATACAAAAATTAGCCAGGCTGTGGTGGCGCATGCCTGTTGTAATCCCAGTAACTTGGGAGGCTGAGGTAGGACAATCACTTGAACCCAGGAGATGGAGGTTGCAGTGAGCTGAGATGGCACCACTGCACTCCAACCTGGGTGACAGAGTGAAACTTCATTTAAAAAAAAAAAAAAGATTATCTGACATGTCACCCTCCTGATGAAACTTGTCGTTGGCTTCCCATTATTCTGTTTGATAAAAGCCAAGTCTTTGCCACAGCCACAGTCTCACCTCTCAGGCCTGGCTGTTTGTACATCCGCACCCACCTTCTTGGAGATCTGACAAAGCTGCCCTCCGTCCAGTCTCAGCATTTCTTCCTGGAATGCTGCTAACTCCTGCCGTACAACCTGTTCATTCCGCTTCAGATCTCAGCTTAAATGCTGCTTCTTTCCAGAAGCCCTCCCTGATCTACAAAGATTCCCATGTTTTGGGTTCCTCATGTAGCACTTAAGTTTGTCACTGCCTATATGTGACTATTTGATTGTCTTCCCAACTGTGGACTCCACAGGGTGTGTTTTGCTTACTGATGAACCCCAGTCCTAGCAAACAGTAGGTATTCAAATATTTGTTGTTGAATGAATGGTGTAGTTTTAGAAAAATTAGTCTGGCAGTGTGCAGAGAAGACGGAGTGGAGGTGGCAAGGAGGCTGTTGCACTGGGCCAGGAGAGATCATGGTGGATGGAACTACAGCGGGGCTGAGGAACAGACACAAGGTAGACTTCAAAGTCAGATCTCCCTGGATTTCAGGTCCTGTTGGCTGGTAGAGGAAGCGTCAGGGCCACAACAGGACAAGGGGAACACCCCACCTGCCTGCCTCAGGGAATACATGAAGCCTCCTCACACCTTCAGAGGTTCTGTACTGACCACTGCCCCTGGACAACCTGAGTGAGGGGAGAAAATCTCATGGCTGGTCCACATTCCCTGTATGTGCCCTGACAAGGTGGGGTGGGGAGGGAGTCCCCCTGACTGGAAGGTGCCAAGATTTCCCCTCTGCCCTGCATCCTCAGCCCCTGCCAAGTCTGGTATGACATAAGGCCTGGCACATGGCAGGGGTGGGGACAGGGCAAAGCTGTGACATCATGGGTAAAAGTGGAGAACCACCAGGAGCTTTCTTGTACCCCTCCGGGTCAGCATCTTCTCAGGCATGAGACACTTCTCTTCCTACCAGAGGAAGGCCACCGGGCCCACCATTGCTTTTTCTCTCTCTCGCACAGGGGGCTTGACTAGAATCCCGTTCCCATCTGTGCAGGCCTGGGCTCCCTCCCATCCCTGGCTCTAGCCCTCCTTGTGCTGCAGGCTTGAACACCACACCAGGGGAGGCAGCTGGAACCCCCAGGCAGCATCCTGTGGACGGGGCTCCAGAGCTGGGCTCGGCGGTAGCTGGACAGTGGGGCGGGTGGTGAGCACTTCCCCGAGGGCAAACACAGGACACTCACTCGTGCAGCTGACACAAAGCGGCGGCTACATCTCCCGGCCATGCTCCCCACCCAGCCCCACTCACAGAGACAGGGGGATGGACAAGATGGCATGGGAGGGACGACCGGGCAGGACAGGCAGGCTCGGTGGAGGAAGCGCCGAGGCGGGCGGCGGTGTCCTCATGGCGTGGTTTATTACGGTTCCATCTCACAAGGCGGGTGGGCGGGTGGCAGCGGCACACGAAATCCAAGCCCCTGACAGACGTCTGCCTCGGGCGCATGCAAACAGTGCAACATGGTCAAGCGCAAACACGGGGCGACCGAGGAGACACGGGACATGGGACACGGAATGGGGAATGAGGCTGGGGCGAGGGGTCCCTAGAGAGGGGCCCGGTCCCCCCCACCCTCATGGGCAGGACAGGAAAAATAAGATTCGTACTTCTTGTAAAATGCCCATTTGCTGGGTACTTTCTTTCTCCTTATCTTGAAAAATAATAAAAAATAAACACACGGAAAAAAAATCTCAAAAAAGGAAAGGAATAAAACTCTTAAGAAGGCGAGCGGCGGGAGGCCAAGGAAGCCCGACGTGGTGGGGCGCTGCCTCCCGCTCCGTGGCCTCCTTCCTCCCTGGCCCCTCAGTGGGCTCCCCAGGCCCCACACGTGGGTCCAAGAGAGACGGGGCCGGAGGGATGCAGGCTGGGACGCAGGAAAAAGGCCCACCAGCCCGCTGGGGCTCAGTTCAGGCTCGGGCCCAGTGAGCAGGGGCACCAGGTCCATGATCTTCCAGGTTCAGTCCCCACAGGCCCATGACCCGGGCGGAGGCCAGCCGTCACAGGTGCAGCTCATGGGTTTTGATGTGCTCAAGCTGCTCTCGGAGCTGTAGGAAGGATGGCCGCATGGCGGCGTCCAGGTGCCAGCAGTTCTTCATGACCTCATAGACTGCGGGCGGGCAGCCATCGGGGGCATCCATCTTGTAGCCCTTCTCCACCCGAGGGACGACGTCCTTCAGGGGCTGTGGCCAGGAGGATGGCAGGAGTCAGTCCAGGGCCTGGCCCCAGAGAAGACATCTACCCAGCAGCCTCTCAGGGATGCCCATCAGCTCTGCCCCAGACCCAGGCCCGGAGAGTGGCCTGTGAGCTCCCCAGGGCAGGCCTGAGGCTTCCAGGCCTTGACTGGGGAGGCAGGGCCCAAGGAGGCTCATGCCCCTGCCAACCCCTTCGTTGCTCCAAGAGCCACCCTGATCCCAGTACCTATACTCACAATTCTTGGATAAGGCACTCGCCCAAAGGAGTAGATTTCCCAGAGAAGGATTCCGAAACTCCACACGTCAGACTTAGTGGAGAATTTCTGCCATGTGGATGGAAAAAGCAGCGTCAGATCCCGGGACTCTAGGGGTGGGGAGCGACCCAGGACTCCTGCCCACCTCTGTAGGCCCCAGGGGAGGCCTGCCCCACCTTCTCTCTCAGGGCCTCAGGGGCTGTCCACTTGACTGGCAGCTTGCCCGTGTCCTGGGTGCTGGACGCCTCCTTGGTGAGACCAAAGTCGCTGACCTTGGCCACGTTGTCCTCAGACACCAGCACGTTGCGGGCAGCCAGGTCTCGATGCACGAAGTTGTTGCCCTCCAGGTATTCCATGGCCTCGCAGACATCTCTGGGGGTAGGCCAGGCACACGTCCCCTCAGACTGGGGCCCCCATAGCAGGGCAGGGTACCCCTCAAACCCTACCCATCCAAGAGGCTGCTTCACTCACAGCGAGAACTTGAGGAGACAGTCTCCGCCCAGCACTGACCGACCCCGAGACCGCAGGTAGTCCACGAGGCTCCCCTGGGAGAAGGAAGGACAAACCAGGCCCAGAGGTCAGATGTGCCCTGCAGCCCTCTCACACAGCAGGCTGGGGCCGGGTGGGTGTTGACACTCCAAGGAGGTGTGAGACAGGGAAGGAGTGGGGAGGGGCCAGGACATCCGTGCTGGACACTGCTCTGTGTTATTCCTGCCTTATCCCTTGACCCTCACAAATCTCTGAGATAAGCTGTTATTATCTCCATTTCCCAGATGTGATGCTGAGGCTTGGAGGTGACATGATTTGTCCAAGGTTACAGTCAATAAATGGTAAACCAGGACAAAAGCCCAGCCCTGGTGACCTCAAAGCTCACTTGGGGTCGGGGGACCGACGGAGCAGGGGCCCCAGAGCACAGTGGGGGTTTCAGGGCAGTTGGAAAACCCGAGTGCCGGGTCTCAGCAGGTGCCCACCTTGGCCATGTACTCAGTGACGATGTAGAGCCCGCCCTTCTCCTCCACGATCACGCCCAGGAGCTGCACCAGGTTGCTATGCCGCAGTTGCCTGGGGCAGGACGAGAGTGGTCAGAAAGCGGAAGCTGGAGCCTCACTCCTAGCTTAGGCCAACCTCCCCCCTACCCCGCCCCAACTCACGTCATGACTGAGGCTTCAGCCAGGAAGGCCTGGGCGGTGGCGTCGTTCTTAATGCACTTGACAGCGACTTTGTTCCCTCGGTAATCGCCCAGCATCACATCTGGGGGCAGAGAGGTCGGCTTGTTCCCAAGTTCTGAGTCCCTTGGCGCCCCCCCTCAGGCAGCCCAGCCCAGCTCACCTCCGAACTCCCCCTTCCCAATGGTCTGCAGTAGCTTCAGCTCCTTCATGTTCAGGGCCCAGCCACCTGTGGGGAGGGGCCAGTGAGGGCCTGGAGGCTGCTAGGGACATGGCTGGGATGACAGAGGCTGACTGGACTATCAAGCACATGGGGTTCTCTGGAGGTTCCTGGATAAGGGCAGTGCCAGGAAGCCTGCGTGGGAGGAGGTGGGTGGGCAAGAGGTCTGGAGTGGGGTGCACTCACTGCGGTAGAACTCATCCTGGGCCGCCACCGTGCCCTCCATGACCTTTGGTTTAATGAGGCGCGTACAGAGTCCATCTGCGTCTGAGGTGTAGTGCTGCAGGGTGTGGGGGGCAGGGTGCTCAGAGACAGCCCAAGGTGCCCCATATGCACCGTCCAGGCCTGACCACCAGGGGGCGGCAGAGGCCGGCCCCGCCCAGCCTGGAGTCACTGAGTGGGGAGGGCTCCCCATTTCTGGTAGGGCAGGGGTTAGGGAAGTCCCGGATTATGAAGTATGGCCCATTTCCCATGCCACCCTACATGTGGCTGCTGGACACTCAGCTGTTGCTACCACTCTGGACCCCACAGGTATCCAATGCAGAGGGCAACCCATGGCTCCGTCCTGACACCAGCCTCTAGCCAGGAGAGCCCAGGACCCCACCCTCACCTGCCACAGGCCAAGCCAGGCCAGCAGGGGAGGAAGATGAGAGTAAATACAGAGGGACACGGGAGGCTGTCTGTGGCTACCGGATGCCAGGTGTGGCCTGGCCAGGACTGGCAGAGCGGGCCTGGGAAGCTGCAGGGACCCGTGGGCATGTCCATGCAGGTTGCGAGAGCCTCAGGGGCCCTGGCGATCAAGGCGCATGGCTCATGCTTCTGCACACACTTCTGGGTATGCAGGTCTGTGAGTGGCTGGAGGAAAGTTAGCTCTGGGATCAGACAGACTCAGAATCCAGTCCTGGCACCAAATTATAGCTGTGTGACCTCAGGTGGGTCCCCTAACTGCTCTGAACCGTCGACTCCTGGTCTATAAAATGAGGATAAGGCTCCCCTCCTCGGGGTGACACTGTGGGGTCAGAGGTGAGTCCTGACACACAGCAGCTGCTCCACCAAGGTGTGAGGAAACGAGGGCTCACAGAAGTTGCCCCACATGCCTGGTCACCAGGCAGAAGCAGTGGGGCTGAAGCTAGAAGCCAGGGCTATGTGCAAAGGCCCCAGATGGGTTTAGGGTGTGTGAGGGTGGAAGTGAGGACCCACGGATACCCCCCAGCTCACCTCCACCAGCTGCATGAGATTCTCAAAGTACACCTCCTCGTCGATGCTGAGCTTGCTGGCATGGTACATGATGCGGTAGTGCTCCACCTTGCCGTCGCAGCTCACGCACAGCGTGTAGTCCCCAGGGTAGTTGGTGCTCTCCCGCACCAGGAACAGGCCTGTCTCCGGCGGGTACAGAAGCCGCTCAGCCTGCTCCCGTGTGATCTTGCCGTGGAACCAACTGGGGAGCAGCAGGGCCGGAGGTCACGGTGGCCCAAAGGTACTGACCCTGGCTCCCCTTTCTGAAGGGTTTCCCTCTGCTTGGCACCCGTGGCTTACACTCCCTCAGTCAGGCATTTGAGGCCCTCCTCTTCTGCTCCCTGTCCCTTCTTTGACACCCTCCTGCCTCTGCTCCCAGCCCTGCTCTGTGAGGTCCCGCACCCGTGCCCTATACCTCCCTCCTGAAGCCCTCCCCAACACCCCAGCCCCTCACTCTGGCCTCCCTGCTTGTTCCTGATGCTTCTCCAGGAGGACCAGGGCCCCTTCCCTCCCCAACCCCTCCTTGTAGTACTCACGGCATGAGGCTGAGTTTGGTACCCGCCTTCACGCCCTCCCGCTTCTGGACGTAGTTGGCTGGGATGATGCCCTCACGGCCCACCTTGTTTTTGGCTTTGTACCAGTTGGGGTCCTGGGGAGAGGGCAGCCCAGACATGCTCTCAGGCCCACCTCCCCCTGCAGAGGGAAGGCCCAGCAGTGAGAGGGTGGGGTGGGCGCCACCTGATTACCTTGGTGACGGCCACAATGGTGAGCACGTCTCCTTTGCAGAAAGGCAGGTCTTGCTCGGCGGTGCCGTGGAAGTTGTACTTGGCAATACATTCTGTACCGGATGGCCAGGCGGCCTGCAGGACAGGTGACAGGTGGGCAGGTGCAGCCTGGGACCCCTCCAGCCACCTGCCCGGACACCCTCGTGGTCACAGCCTTTGAGCTGGCCTCTGTGAGCCTGGGTGAGGTGCTCTGCCCGGAGAACGAGCCCTGGGTCCCTTCCTGTTGAGACTCCCCCACTTCCCCCGGCCTGTGTCTGACTGGGTGCTGGGAAAAAGGGGAGTGGGTTGATCTAAGCTGCATCCTCTCTCCTCCACTAAGCACCCCACTGGGGCCGGTGGGAATGCTTGCATGTCCCAGACCCTCACCCTTGTGGTACCTGTATTGCTGACATCTTCTCAGGAGCTCTGGCGTCCCCGAGTCACAGTAAAGCCGACCCGTCACTTGGTACCATTAGACCTGTGGGGAAGAGAATGAAGAATGAGGAGGGGTGTGAAGAAATGCCCCCCAACTGCTGAGATCTGGCTCCTCACTGGGCGTAAACAGGTGCCAAGAGCGTCCTGTGCTGGAATTTGACACACGGGCCATTCTCTCCAGTCCTGGCAGGCTGACGGTACTGGGTAGAGGAGCATGAAGGCTGAGGACCCCCAGGGACAGAGGGAGCCACCAACCCTAAGGCCACAGGGGCCCTTCCAGGACTGACAGAAAGGAGCCAAGGGGGCTTAGAGGGCTAGCAGGACTATGGCCACCTGCCCATCGGCCCCATCAGCCCCAGGCCTAGTTCCAGCTACGGTTCTGTGGGGAAAGGGGCCCTGGGGCAGCTCTAAGAAGGGGCTGTGTGATCTGGGAAAGTCCCTTATGCTGTGGGCCCTCGGGTCCTTCACCTGCAAAAGCCTGCCTGGGCATCTCTAAATGTATACCAACCCCACTTCTAGGTACACACCAAGAGGACACAGGGCATGTGTCCACTTAGACAGACATAGGAGGGCTACAAGCGGCATGCTTAGTAATAAACCTCAAACTGGGAGCTGCCCAGATGCCGATCCAGAGGAAAATGGATAAACAGTGGCATATTCACAAAAGGGACTACGAACGGCAGCAAACTCCAACCATCAAATAAACTCCAACACAAACTCCAACCATTAAATAACTCTG
>NW_012109230.1:82038-96317 GCF_000951045.1 Mandrillus leucophaeus
TATATATAATGTTAACCAAGAAGCCAGACACAGAAAAGTACATATTATGTAATTCCATATGAATAAAGTTCAAAATCTGGCCAAACTAATCCATGCTGTCAGGATAGCTGCTCTTGGGACAGGGAGACTGGAAGGAATGCAAGGGGACCTGTGGGGTTGGTTGTCTGACTGTCTGAGCCGAATCATGAAGTGGGTCCACTCTGTGACAGTTCACTGAGCTGTACCCTTGTGATCGGCACACGTTTTGGTGTACAGTTGACCGTTGAACAACTCGGGTCTGAACTGCGCAGGTCCAGTTACACATGGATTTTTTTCCTTTTTTCTTTGAGAAAGGGTCTCACTCTGTTGCCCAGGCAGGAGTGCAGTGACGTGACCATAGCTCACTGCAGCCTCAAACCCCTGGGCTCAGCCAATCCTCCTGCCTCAGCCTTCTGAGTAGCTGTTACTATCGGCATGCGCCACCACACGTGGCTGGATGTTTTTCAATAAGTTACACCGGGTATGCCTGCATTTTCTGCCTCCCTTTCCACCTCCTCCGCCTCCACCTCCGCCAACTCTGTGATGGCAAGACCAACTCTTCCTCTTCCTCCTCAGCCTACTTAATGTGAAGGATGAAGACCTTCATAATGATCCCCTTCCACTTAAAGAACAGTAGATGTATTTCTTCTTCCTTATGATTTTCTTTTTCTTTTTTTTTTTTTTGAGACAGAGTGAGACTCTGTCGCCCAGGCTGGAGTGCAGTGGTGGGGTGACTCACGGCTAACTGCAACTACCTCTGCCTCCCAGGTTCAAGTGATTCTCATGCCTCGACCACCTGAGTAGCTGGGATCATAGGCGTGCCCACCACAACAGACTAATTTTTGTATTTTTAGTAGATACAGGGTTTCACCATATTGGCCACGCTGGTCTCGAACTCCTGGCCTCAAGTGATCCGCCTGCCCTGGCCTCCCAATGTGCTGAGATTACAGGTATAAGCCACTGCACCCGGCCATATGATTTTCTCATTTTATTTTCACTAGCTTACTTTATTGTAAGAATACAGTATATAATATACGTAACAAACAAAATGAGTGTCAACTTTATCTACAAGGCTTTCTGACAACAAAAGGCTATTAGTAGTAAAGTTTTTGAGGAGTCAAAGTTAATATACGCTTTTTTGACTGCAGGGAGGAGGTTGATGCCCTCAACTCCTGTGTTGTTCAAGGGTCAACCGTATATTTACTTCAATAAAGTTGACTCCCCAAAAAAGCTACCCTAGCCAACCCCATTCCTAAGAGCAGCAACCCACCGGTCTGCACATACATACTTTGTAGTCCCAGCCCAGGGCCCCCTTGGACCTGTCTCAGGAAGCACAGGGGCTGCAACTACTGTTTCCTTTCTACAGGTGAAGAAACTGAGGCTGAGAAAGGGCCAGTGGCATCTTTGTGGTCACAGTGTGTTAGAAGAGAAACTTCTCCATGAGCCTCTTTGCTGGGCTCTTTGATACAATGGATGAGGTCTGGGGGCTAGCCTGACAGTCACAAATACTGCTACCTACCCCAATGGAAGAAGACATTTTATTTTATTATTATTGTTATTACTGAGATGGAGTCTTGCTCTGTTGCCCAGACTGGAGTGCAGTGGCATGGGAGAAGACATTTTAGTGCAAAGTGCTGGGGGTGCAAAGTAGGCAGGGACTGCAGAGCTTAGGCAGGCTCCCTGGAGGGGGAGCTCTGGGGCTGAGCCCTGAAGATTGCAGGGCTTAGACAGGCAGAGGGCAGGCCAGGGAAGGCACCCGAGTTGGTGCAGCAGTCTGAGCAACAGTGTCAGGCAGGGGACTGACACAGTGTGAGAAACTGGCCCGGGTAGAAGCCGATGGTGAGGGAAGCGGGGAGGCAGACCCTGCCCATCTGGGGCTCTAGGACCCCACATGCTTCCAGAGTCCACCCTGAGCACCGCTGCTCAGGGGACACTGTAGGGGATGGTTTCAAGTGGGCCTGGCATAAACTCTGCCAGGCAGCAGGCGGGCTTCCACTGCCAATGTGAGGAACCAGGGTTTGATTCTGAGGGTGATGGGGCCTCAGCAGGGGAGCATGTGATCGTGGAGAGCAGAAGGAGCTGGGGAGGAGACAGTCAGGAAGAACCAACACTTCCAGGCCACACACCTGGCTCTATAGTCAGGCCTGGGCTTAATACTTGGCTCTGTTGATTGTGCGACTTGGGGTGAGTGACTCAACCCTTCTAAGTCTCACATCCCTTACACTGAAGGGGAGGACAGGGATCCCCTGCAAGCTGGCTGAGGAGGGGCTGGAAAGAAACCCTGAACTTGGAAGTATCTGGTGCGCCCCTGCCCCATCCCCTGGACGAAAGAGCTTCTGTTCCTCCCAGAACACAGGCCCTTCCTATTCCCAGAGGCCAGGCCATCAACTCCTGCTGTTTAGGCAGGGACACTGAGGCTCAAGGAGGATGAGCCTGAACCCTGCCTCCATCCACATGACTCAGTCACCACTGAGTACAGGAACCACCCCTTGCCTCCCGTGAACTGTAAGCTGTGGAGGTAGGGATGGCAGGGACCCCTTGCCCCTGCCTCCCGTGGACTGTAAGCTGTGGGGGTGGGGGTGGCGGGGAGGGAAGGAGGATTATGAGCTCTTCTAACCCTCTTACCTCCATTTTACAGAAGCAGAAACTGAGGCTCAACTGGTTGAACAATTTGCCTGAAGTCACATAGCTAGTTAGGGGTGTCAGAGCTTGAATTAGGGTCCCACTAGGGCTGGCTGGGCCCCCAACCTTTAGGTCCTTCTGAATAGGGGCCCTGCTAGCATTCCATATCCCCATGCCTCCCTCTTCCTCCCCAAACTCCCTGCCACCACAGCGGGGCGCGGAGGCTGCTGCGCTGTTAGTCACCCTTCCAGCTGTCAGTTTGCAAACACTCCCTTCCTGGCCTACAGCTGCTGCCACCGCCGCCTCCCCACTGCCTTGATGATAATAATAAAAATAATAACAGGCCCTGTTTTCTGAGCACTTATTCTGTGCCAGGCCCTGTCCTTGGCACGTTATGGCTCATCATATCCTCTAACAACTCTGAGACAGAGAAGCTATTATTATCCCCATTTTGCAGATGAGAACCCCAAGTTCCCATCTGGGGTTCTTGCCCCACAGGGGCAAGGTGGGCGTCCCTAGGACCACACCTTGAGTGAGCATCCTGTCCCACTCAGGTGTCAAACTCCTAAGCTGCTGAGCCAGCCCTCCCCACAGCCCCGTGCCTCCCTGCCTGACAGGCCCCAGGAGTTGCCATGGGGACCACACTAGCCTAGGGGGAAGAGAGAGGGGAAGGAGGAGGGAGGAGGGAGAAGCAGCCAAGAGGGACACAGGGGCAGCACTCAGGGAAGGGTGAGCCTAGGAGTGGTCAGGGTGGACCGCCTCAAGGAGCTGGGTTCTGAAGGCTTCAGAGGGTCTCGAAACAGGGAAGAGGGCTAAACTCATCACCTTTACTCTGCTGGCTGTGACTCTAGGACCCAGCTTCCCCATCTGTGCAATGGACTGGTGATAACCCTTGGCTCCGGGGGCTGCTGTGAGGACTGGAGTTGGGCTCTCAGCACCAGAACGGTGCATGCCTTGCCACAGACATCCTGCAAGTGGGAGCTGCTAACCCTCTTGGACGGCTCCTCCCTGGTGGGGTCATGAGCCCCCCGAAGGAATGAATAAATGAACAAACAAAAGGGGGAATCCAGTCTGGCTACATTACATTCAGGTCCCATAACCAATGGGACTACAGTTAACTCCAAAGTTAACCCCAAAGGGATAGCAGCTATCACCCACCCCCACAGAGCTAGGGGACAAGGGGCTTGGGATGTGGCAGGACCGGTGCTTCACTTTGACTTCCTACCCCAAACCTGGCTCCCAGTAGCCCTTGTGCTGGGGTCCTGGAACAGGCTGGCATTGTGCCCAAGTGCTGACGTCAGAGACCGCAGCCAAGATGGCTCAGTGGCCTCCCAGCCAGTGCCTCGGCTGGGGTCCCCTTCTTAAAACATCTCCAGAAGGTGAGAGCACCCTCCCACTCCAGGTCAGAAGCTGAGAGCCAGAGTGGCTGGGAGGAGCTACTGCAAACTTAGGCTTCCACAGCTCAGCAGGGCTCAGGCACAGACAGGGCGTCTTTCCTGGGGTTATTTAAACTTAAGAGTCGGGCTCCTCTATGGAGCAGTGCAGGAACATCGTCCTGGGTGTCAGAGGCTCTGAATCCTGCACCTGGCTCTGCCATCAACTTGCTGTGTGACCTTGGGAAAGTCACTTGACCTTTCTGGGACTTGCTGGCTTCTGGTATCTTAGCCAGACCTATTTCCCATCTGCCGTTTCCAGGACACCTGTGCCCTGTCTCCCTCCCCGCCTTGCCATTCCCTTCCCACTCTCTCCTCCTTCTTTACCAAGGGACTTCCACTCAACCTTGGGGGTGCAGCTGAGGAACTGCTTCTGGAGCACCCATGCCTTAAAAAAAACACAGCAGGACAGTCCCTCCAGTGCTGTCTGTAGTAGCAGGAGATGATGGAGAGACAGCCCTTATGTCCCTCAGTGGGGGGCTGGTTGGATAAATTACAAGATGTCCCTAAAAGGGGACAGCATAGCTCTAGCTGTGATGGGGCCAAGGGAGATCTCTAGGTGCCGATACTGAACACTCCCCATGATAGAGTATGGAAAATGGCAAAACACCAGCTCAAGTCATTGAAGAAAAAGTTGCCAGGGGAGCAGAACAGACACAGCTTCCAAGTCCCATCCCACAGGCTAATCGGAAAGATGAAGGAGCACCTGCTCTACACGGAGACGTGCAGACACCCTTGGAACCAAGTGATCCAGTGAAGCATCACCAGCAAGGCGACGCGTGGACACTAAGTGCCTCCTGGAGGAGGACTCTGCATCGCCCAGCAGGGCGTGCCGGCCAGAGCTGTTCCACTTGACTCCAACCAGGGAGAAGCAATCAGACAAATCCACAACAATTGGACCGGACTCTTCATGTCAATGTCATGAAAGAGCAAAACAAAAAAAGGGCTGGAGAATGTTCTAGATTAAATAGGACACTAAAGAAATATGACAACAAGATTCAATGAATGATCTGGAATTGAATTCTATATCAAGGGGTGGTTGGGGAACAGCTATAAAATCACTTGGGGACAGGGGAAATGGACATAACAGATAATACGGAATTCATGTCAATTTCTTAAGTGTGATCATGACGTGATTATGTAAGAGATACACGCTAAAGTTCTTACGGTGAAAGATACAATGCGTACAACTAACACTCAAATCAGCAAAAAATACACACAAACGCCTATGTAGATAAAAGAAGAGCTAGAGTAAATGTGGCAAAATGTTAAGAACTCGCAAATCTGCATGAAGGATATATGAATATTCATTATACTATTACTTCAACTTTTTGGTAGGTTTGAAATACTCAACATAACAGGCTGTGCAAAAAAGCCAGGTGCAGGTTCTCTATGGAATACTACAAGTTGTGTTTTTAAAGAGGTATTAATACAATACCTCCCTAAACTCAAATATGCCTTGATTATCTTTGGAAAGACAGAGGAAACTGGTAACAGAGATTGCTTCTAGGATGGGAAGGGCAAGTAAGATCAAGTTCAAGGGAAACTTACTTTTTACTGTTCATTTGCTATTCTGTCCTTCTGGGCTTTTTAAAAAAGTATTATTATTTTTTTAAAGCCACATGCATCTATTACCTTCCCCCTTAAAATGAAACTGGAAATAAGAAACTTTTTGTAAACCACCTCTCCCTGGAGCCTTCCTTGGGTCCCCAGCTGTGTTGGGTGCCGAGGCCTCCAAGGCCTCTCACACATCCCTGTGCTCCAGTGAGAACCTCACTGGTTGTGGCCTGTGGTTTAGGGTGGACTGGGAGCTCTGCAGGGGGAAAGTGAGGATCTGATTCACGTCTGCATGGGCTGGGCCCAAAGTGGCTGCTCAGGAAATGAGTGCTGAATGAATGAATGAACCAACGAACAAAAGGGGACGTCAGGCTTGTGGTACATGGCTGTACCACACAGAGGTCTCATAACCAATGGGACTATAGTTAACCCCAAAGGGACAGCAGCTGTCACCCCATTCTCGCAGGGCTAGGGGACAAGGGGCTTGGAATGTGGCAGGACCAGTGCTTCACTCTGACTTCCTGCCTCAAACCCGACTCCCAGCAGCCCTTGTGCTGGGGTCCTGGGAACAGGCTGGCATTGTGCCCAAGTGCTGAGGTCAGTGGCTGCAGCCTCAGGCAGGCCTTTCTTGGGAGCCCAGGCTGACAAGGAGTGGGGAGAAAGAACTGGGAGCCCAGAAACTCCCAGGCTGCCCTTTTCCTACCCTGGAAGCAGCTGTAGACCCCCAAGGCCAGGCATGTGCTGAGGGCCAGGGGAGGTCAAGGGGCTCCCTTGCCCTTCCCCCGTTGCCAAAACTCTGCTGCCTAATGGGGCGTGGGAGCCTTCAGTAACTGTTTACACCCAGCTAAAAATACCCACTGAAAAGGGAAGTGCACAAAAGACCTGGGGGAACTCAGGGCCATGGCCCCCGGAGACTCTGGTGCTGCCACAGGACCCAGCTGGATGCTCTGGGGGATGGGGACAGCCACTGCAGGCAACAGGCAACAGCAAGGTCCACCTTGCCTTCTCATTCTTTGAGCCAGTGTTTTGGAAGCTTTCCTGTGTGCCCAGAGCCATGCTTGGTGGGCCAGGATATCCGGGTGGAGAAGGAAAGGACTCAGGAGATCCTGCCTTTGGGGACCCAAGGTCACCATTCACCTGCCTCTTCTCTGTGCACAGGCCAGGGCTGGATGCTGGGAACCCCCATAAAATGCAGAACTGGCTCCTGTCCTCCTGGTTACTGGATGGTCAACCATGGCCTGGTGTGCTCAGTGCCTCCATAGACTGAGACAGGGGCTACCCAGGAAGGCTTCCAGGAAGAAGGGTGAGGGGAGCAGGAGCTAGAAGGCTTTTAGGGGAAAGTGACTGAGAGAGGGGTGCCTTGGAGTAGACCAGGATTAAGACTGCAAACTGTGGTACAGAGCGAGTTAATGAAGACCGAAGAAGGTTCAGGATAGGGGCCCAGGGAGCCTCTGAGCAGGGCCTACAGGTCATAGTACAGATACAGGCAGAATTAAGTTTCAGATCTGGGCCCGCCCCTCCAAAGGGCAGTGCACCTGAGGAGGGCGGGGCACGCACCAGCAGTTGGGCAAGTTTGGCAGCAATAAAATCAGCCCCACCTCTGGTTCTGCAGAGGACACCAGGCTGATGCACTGTGACATTCCCCACTGCACATCAGGCAAGGAAGGGTGCTGGAGGGCTTCTACTGACCCCTGCAGCCTGTGCTGGTGGTCCCTCAGCACCCCCACTGCATAGGTGTCTCAGGGTGGGCAGCAGCAGAATTGGGCGCCAGGACTTTGGAGATGCCTACACCTCCCGGGGGGTCACGAAGGAACAGAAGAATGTCTGCTCTGGCTCCAGTGCACGCTGCCCTACCCCCATCCCGGGGCTCCCGTCAGCACCCTGACCGAAGGAGAGGGGCGGATTTAATGGATAAATACCAAATTACAGCAACTCACTGGCTTTTTTTTTTCCTGCCCCCAATGGTTCAGTAGGACCGGAAATCCCGTCTAGCGGTTTGGGAGAGGTGGGGGCTGGGGATAGAGCAGGCTAATGGGGAGCCTCCTCCCCAGGCACCACTGCGGCTTGAGGCTGCCATTCCTGGCCCAGAAAGGTTTCTAATTACCGCTCAGGAGCCTAATTACCTACGTGTGCTGGGCAATGGGGACTCTGGGCCTCCCCAGGGCCCTAACCCAGGCCTCTGCTCCTCCACCCCCTTAGCACAGGATGTGGTCTTTGCATCTTCATTTGCCTGCATTTACATATAGCCTCTCAGCACTAACCTTCAACGAACCCTTCAAAGTCATGTTCTTGTCCCTCACCCCAAAGTCTCCTGGCCACATTCTAGGTGGGGAGACTGACGGCTGGAGGCCCATGAGCTGTCTAGAACTTTGGCCCCCAGATTTCTGGTCTCCCCACTTCAGAACCACGACCCGCAGAACACACAGCTCAGAAGGTAAAGCTGTGGGGACCAACACAAAGGACAGACTTGCTACTACTTAAGGGAGATGGGGCCGTTACCAACACACTGCTCTAGCAAGAAGGGCTGCAGAATGAGAGCACGGGAGTTACAGCCTACTGACCCAGCCGGGTTTGGGGCACTGCATTAGTTACTTAATCCTTCAAACACCCCATGGGGCAAGGACTGGTGATCTCTCACAGAGGAGGAACAAGCTGTGCGGGGACTTGAGCTCAGAGTTGTCTGAACCTTGGTTAGGGGACCTTTCTTCCCACCTTTCCTTGTGCAGGACAGATGACATCCTGAAAATGGATAGGTGGGGGACACCAAGGGAAGGTCTGCCCAGAGCTTGGCTGTTCTGCTCTGGGAAGCAGAAGTTCTTCTGTGCCCACTTCTTGCTTGTCTGCACACCTCGGCCTCTCAGAGAGGCCAAGAGCCTATCGAGGGACACACAGAAAACAGCCAGCAGCCCCAGAGAGGGAAGAAGCTCCAAAGAAGGACCTCTCTCCCTACCATGCTTCTTCTTCAAACGCTTCTTGACTTTCACAGGCCCTTCCCCTCCGGGAGGCCCTCCAGGCTGCCCCAGCCCACGCACAGCCCCAGCTTCAGAGCTCCTACCAGCCCTGCCAGGAAGTGAGAACCACAGGCCTCCCCTCACTGACTCCTGGTTTCCTCCGCCCGCCAGCAGAGGCGCTCTCAGGGTTTGTTCTTCATCCTTCCCTCCTGTCTCCCTGCAGCATGGACAGCACAAGCTGCAGATAGACGAGCGAGTCTGCATGAGGACCAGGTGTCAGGCTGGGCTGAGAAGCAGCAGCCAGGGTCCAAGGGGGGCAGATTATGCCCAGGTTTTCACCTGCCCACAAGGCTTACAACCATACCACGATCAGGACAGCCAGGGAGGCACCAAGCAGCCTCTTCTACTTGTTCCTTCGACTCTGGGCCCAGACCACAGAAGGAGGGGTGGAGGGAAGCTGCGGTTGAAGGGTGTGTGCACAGCTAGTGTGTGATGAGAAGCTGCCTTCATCTTAGCACCTTAAAACCAGGAAGAGAAACTGAGCAGGCAGAAAGGGCACGCTGGGCTGCATAGAGCCCTCCAGTCCCTGGGGGCCTGCTGAGGGGAACTCTCAAATAGTCACTGGACAAACCACTTATCCTTTCTGGGCCTCAGTTTCCCCATGGGAAAAATGGGATTTTTTTTTTTTCTAATGGGTCCTGCCAGTCTGCCCTGATTGGTGCTGTCTACACCTAATGGGCTACGTCATGGTAGATAAAAGAGCACCCCCTCAACTGGTGGAGTACTCCTGATCCCGAGGAGCAGGGGCTCAGCCACCCAAAGCCAGCCTCTCCCTGCTCCCTTCTCCCCTCAGTCATGCAGGGAGCACCAGCTCTTCCTTCACCAGCTTTTTATTTTTAGGTCTGAATTTGACTTTAATCATTACTTAGCGGATTCTATTTCCAGCCCTTGGATGAAGGGACCCAGAGGGGAGGAGGAAGGGAGGCAGTGCTCCCTGCCGGGCGCTGGGGGTGGCCTGCTCCTCCACCCATCCTGTCCCCAACCAAGGGCGGGGGAAACTGAGAAACACCCAAAGGGCTCTCATCTGAACCAGGCCAGGCCAGCATCTTGGGACGGACCCCACCCTGTGACCTCATCCCATCCCAAGCTGTGGGACAGGAGGGCAGCTGTCATGCCCACTTCCCTTACACTAAGAGCAGGGAGGAGGGAGACACTCCACAGGCCAGAGTATGGCAGCTGGAGTCTGAGGTCGTGTGCCCAAGGGACTTCTGCACTGAATGGGCCACCTGGGGGAGGACCCCTTCCCTAGGTTAGTCCTGGGCCACCCTAGGGTCATCTGGGGCTACAGTCTCTTAGGCCCAGGGTTGCCAAGCAGAGACTGGTGTCCTGCTACTGCCCACAGGGTGGCTGTAGGAGGGCACTCCCAGTTACTCTGGTCTCCATAAAAGCAGAACAAGAGGAAGCAGGTGTGTCACAGTGAAACACACTCAGGTTAGACCAGGGGAACACCTGCTGAGAAGGGGAAGGCTAACACATGAGTTTCCTAATGTGTCCAACTCCCTCCTGGGAAGCTCTGGGAGGCTCCAGAATCCCCCTACCCTCAATCTCCCAGCCTGCTTCCCTTCCTTGGCTACTGGGACAGGGTGGGAAGATGAGGCTGGCATGGCTGTTCTCGGGCTGGGGTTCGGGATGCCTAGGTTCCTTGTCTAAGTCTCAGGCTAAGCAGGCCTCTATTTCCTCTGGGAAAATGCCAAACTGGGCTGACCTAGCGAGAGCTGGGAGGCAGGAGGCAGCCAGGCTCTTAAGAGGCCTTGTCGGCCGGGCGCAGTGGCTCACACCTGTAATCCCGGTACTTTGGGAGGCCGAGGTGGGCAGATCGCCTGAGGTTGGGAGTTCGAGACCAGCCTGACACGGAGAAACCCCGTCTCTACTAAAAACAAAATTAGCCAGGCGTGATGGCACATGCCTGTAATCCCAACTTGGAAGGCTGAGGCAGGAGAATCACTTAAACCCGGGAGCCAGAGGTTGTGGTGAGCCAAGATCACGCCATCGCACTCTAGACTGGGCAACAAGAACAAAACTCCATCTCACCAAAAAAAAAAAAAAAAAAAAGACAGAGAAGATGCCTTGTCTATTCAGCTCTGATGTTGGGAGACTGGAAGGGGAAAGGGTGGAGTCAGGTCCTGGACCCTAACCAGCAGCCCATCTTCCCAGGGCCAGCCCCATGCTGTAGGCCAGGCAATCACATGGTAATGGGGAGAGGGGAGGGCAGGGAAGGGCACTGGCCATAGTATTCTAGAACCTCAGGGCCAGGGGGTTTCAGAGGGGCTCCCCAGGCAGAGACCACCTCTTTGCCAGGTGAGTGGTCAGCCAACGTTGGCTCGTGGCTCAGGCACCTTCCCCACAGGTTGAGGCAGCCAGCAGTGGACACTCCTTCAACAATGCCAGTCCTACTCATAGAGGAAGTGGAGGAAGGCCTGTGCCAGGCACTTTAGAGCCCCTTGGTTAGTTAGTTGACACTGTCCTTACACCTTCCTCTAAAGTAGGTGTCACCATCCTGTTATTTATATAAAGGCAGCTCAGCAGGTCAGTGACCTGTCTAAGGTCCCTCCACCCTGGATCTAAGTGGCATGTCTGAGCCTGGAACCCATATTCAGTTGGGTGCCAAGTTGCCCGTGCCCTCCAACACCCTGGCTGCTTTTGGGACTCACAGTAATGACAACCACAACAGCAACAGAGGGGAAAAATGCACACGCTCCAGTGTATGGGTGATGGCGCCGCAGCAGGCCAGCCTGGAATATTCTGTAGCTTTTTAGAAGCAACATTACTTAGACCATGTAGCACCATGAGAAAATGCCCACAGACGCAGTATTAAATGAAAAAAGGTGTCACGGTACACACACTCCAGTGACAACGGCGATGAAGGAAAAAGACGGGGGAAAAGACCAGCAGGGAACTCCAAAATGCTAACACAGTCACTGCCTGCTGAAGAAATAGTGGGTGATTTTTGTTTCGTTTTCTAAATTTCCTGTAGTGCTGTTTTGTTATTTTCTAAATCAAGAAAATGAGTGCATTCAGTTTCCCTAGAACGAGCTCAGATTCACTTCCCTGGAACCCGCCTGCTCCCTAGTGCTGGCCCAGGTGTCTGGGACAACTTCTGCCACGGGATGCCTTTCTCATTTGGGACAGTCCCTCAGACATAGGAGAATCTGTCTCTACTTTCTCTTTTCCCAGACTCAATCAACATCCTTGGTTCTTTGAAGACGACTTGTCAAGGTTTTAAAATCCTTCAAAAGATGGAGCCCAGAACTGCACCCAGACAGGTCTGCCCCCTTTGGGGGGCAGCCACATCACACTGTGGATCATGGGCCTCAACCCCTACCTATATTTGTTTGGAGGAAGCTGCATTCTGTCCCCAAACTTTCCAACCCTTGCCGTGGGCCACTCTGTGTGGCTCAGCCTTTTGGGGTCTGGCCCCCCTGCAGTGGTAAATGGGAATATTTTCTGGTCTTTCCTTGCCCCGACCCAATGCAGAGAGAAGAGCAGCCGCTTCTGAGAGGGAGGAGGGCACCAAGCTCACTCCCTCTCAGAATAAACGAAAAGCACATCCCCGCACACGTGCTAGCCAGAAGCCAGACTCCTTTCTTCAAAGGCCCTGGACCCTGGGTCGCACCCTCACAGCTCACAGTTGGTAAAAATTAAAATAAAATAAAAATTAAAAAGGCTGGCCTGGGGTGGGAGGGAGCCAATCATGTCAGGCTCCAGCCCGAAGTCCCTCAGGGTGGAAAGGAAGTTAGGGCTGGTGTGGGGCCATGTGAGGGGAGTCTCACAGGTCCAGGACATCTGGGTCCCCTCCACTGTGCATGTCAGGACAGCCAGAAAAAAACTGAAAAAACAAAAAAACCTAAATTGTGAGCAGGGACCCAGCAGGACAAAACTGCCAGCAGCTCCAAGGGAGCCCAGACACCACTCAACACCCTCCAGGGCACTGCCTGCTCTCCTGGGCCAGAGGATCCTGCCAGGCCCCGACTTCACCCCTGCTGCCCTTGCCCTGTTCCTGCTGTGGCCACAACCAAGAAAGACATTGGAACGGCCAGGGTACTAGGAGCTTGAAATAGGCCCCCTGGGTGTCCCCACTCTGTAGCCTGCTGCCAGTGGAGACAGGGCTTCCACGGTTCCCATCTGACCCCATTTATATTCTGAACTTGGCTGCTCCTGTGCCAGCTGGGCCATAGGTGTGGGGAGCGCTGGGTCAGGACTGACCACCAGGTTGTTTCAACTCAGAGCCGGGGCCAGGAGCCGGCCCTTCCTGCCACACCACACAGAGGGCCCCACACCACACATTCCCCACATCTCCTGCTAGCTGACCCAGCCACAGCTGGGGCCGGAAGCCCTTTCACTCCCTCCAGCCCTCTGCAGGGAAGCACGTGCTCAACCAACAGTCCCTCCGGGGCCAGGCTGGGGGGCCTGTATACCCAGTGGGTGAAGGTGCCTGCCTGGTTTCCTTCCACCCACAGCCATCCAGCCCTGCAGAGCTGGGGATGAAAGGATAGCCAGCCTAACTCCACTAGGGGCCTGGGGTAGCAACTTCTCCCTTTGAGCCTCGGTTCGTGGGTGTACAAAATGGGCGGGGAAGTGAACTGGTAGTTAAGCTCCAAAAATCTGCTGGCTGGACACACCCCTTCCTGACACCTGGTCTGGACCACAAAAAGCCTAGGAGAATGGGTGCCCCAGGGTGCCAGAAGGTGGGGGCATGGTGCTAAGGCTCAGTCACCTCCACCCGGGCGGAAGGCCTGCCCAGTTTCCCACCCAAAGGTCAGAGGTCCCTTGGCTTACGCCTGGTCTTCTGAGAGGCCAAGGGTGACAGACTCAATCCCAGGACCTGGGCTTCTAACTGCTCACCCGAGGTGGCTGGGCCCTGGGCTTGCTTGCAGCCCGCAGGGTCACGGTGGAATAATGAGGGAGGGATCAGAACCAAGCAAGTCAGGGCACCTGCAGGGAGGTCCTGGACAGGGAACGGCAGGGGAGTCCAGCACTCTCTCTAGGGACCTGGCCCATACGGATCCTCTTCCTCCAGACTCCAGCCACCTCCTACTCTGAGCTCCACAGAGCGGGGACTCGGGATGACCCGAGAAGACAAGTCCGTGGAGCTTAAGGGCAGTACGTCCCTCGTGCACTCCCTTCCCATTTGGGTTCTGACAGTGGCTCCTGGGAGAATTCGAACCCTTGCAAGGGAGTAAAGGAGAGAGGGGAGAGGGGGGAGAAGGGGGGAATGGGAGTGGACGCGACAGTGGCAGCAACAGAGACCAGACGCGCGACCTCCACCCTCTTCCCTCCAGGGGACACTCCGGGACGGCCGGGCACTCACCTCTCTTGGGGCACTGCGGTCCAGGCCACCCCGCCGCGGGCGGCATCAGCGGCCTGCGGGAGGGTCCATGCGGTCAGGGGGGAGGGGAGGGGCACAGGGGTCCCCAGGGGGTACGGTACAAAGAGGTATGAGTGCGAGGCGAGGGGAGGAGGGACCGCCAGGCAGAGGCAGGGGGACGGCCGCAGGGCCCGGGTAGCGGAGGGAAGAAAGGCGGGGGAAGGGGGCGGGAGGGAGTCGGGGGGAGGAAACAATGTAGCCGGCGCGGACCCGGCAGAGTTCCGCTTCCGAGAGCCGCCACTGAGGTTCGATTTTGGAACGTCGCGCTGGCTG
>NW_012109230.1:96787-126411 GCF_000951045.1 Mandrillus leucophaeus
GGGGGGTGTGTCCGCGCCCACGCCCTGCCCCCACTTGCCTGCCTGGCTACGTTGAAGGCTCCAGGGTCTCCCCCACAGCGCACACCAACCGGCCTGGGAGCAACCTCCCAGCCTTCTCTGGACGCAGCTCTCCCGCTGCCGAAATGCTGGGGGCCGTGCCTGGGCCCCTCTCCTCAGGTCTGTTTGTGGAGAGTGGGCCTGACTCCCGGCAGAAAGCCTTCATTCATTCATTCACCAACATTTCCTGGCGCTGACATCGTGGCGGAGCCTGCTCTGGAGTCTATTGGCAAGATCATTTCACTACCGTCAAGGCGTTCTCGGTCGGGTGGGGGTAGGCTGACAGGCCAACAGACAAATCGCAAGGAAATAATTGATCAAAGTGGAGAGGTGGCGGACACGGTTCCCAGGAGGCAGAAGGAAAGCGAGGGCTAACGGGGAGACCTCACAGAGCCGGGACTGGGCAGAGGGAACTGCACGCACAAGGGCGGGGAGTGCGGAGGGAGCTTGGTGGCTTCTGGGATCTAAAAATAGCTCAGGCGGCTGCCGCTTGCAGTGTGGGTGGGGGAGAGTGGTGGGAGATGGGTTCCTGCAAACAACAGGGGCAAAAAAGATCTAAAGAGTCTCATGGGACTTTCTTGGAGTTTATGTTCAGCCTGGAGGCAATAAAGAAGTTGTCAGCAGCTCCGTGACCTTGGGCAAGTTACTCAACCTCTCTGTGCTTTAGTTTCCGCGTTTGGTAAAATAGGTGATATGTAATGGCACCGACTTCTTAAGTTTTTGTGGGGAGGGGAGGAAATTAGTTAATACATTTAAAGTGCTTAGTGTGCAGTAGCTGGCACGTGAGGAGCCCTCCGTTAAGCAAGGGCTGTTATATCATTGTTAACAAGAAGCAGGGAGATAACCTGCTCTGAGCCACAGGAGAGGACAGCGTGCTCAGGCATGACGCAGGTGGGAGAGTCCAGGGTGGCGGGGGAACAGAATGGGGGTACAGTGATGAGGGCGAGACTGGGGAACAGAATGGGGATACAGTGATGAGGAGGAGACCAGAGACTCCAGCGTAGGGAGGAGGTGAAGGTGGGGGACTTTCTAGGGACTAGACCCTGAAGCAAGGGTCAGGCTTATGTGGACAGAGGGAAGAGGCACTCTTGGGGTTGGTGGGGAGGAAGTGGGGCATGCTGACAAAGTCTTGTAACACAAAATAAGCATGAAGAGGCCCAAGGGAGCGAGAAGAGGGCAAAGAGCCCTGTGGGAGACAGAGCTGGGAGACAGTATGGCTGCAGTTGTTTTAAAGAGCCTCGGATGCCAGGAGCAGGAGCTGCCCCCAAAACCACAGGTTGGCCCTCTGACCCAGGGCACCCTTAGGCCGGTTTCCCAGCTGAAGCCAGCCCTTTGGGGAGGGATGTCCTTTGAGGAGACAGTCATGAATTTCAGCGATAGGTGTGGTGTGATAGAAAAAAGATGAATTTGGGGTTGAAGTCTCCAAATTAAATTTCAACCCGTTCACTTACTAGCTGTGTGACTTAGGTCTAGTTACCTAAGGTCTCTGAGCTGTTTCCTCTTTTGTAAGATCAGACTCAAAATACTCTTCTCTCATGATAGATAGTGCAGATTCAGCAAGATAACGGCTGGGGGTGAGGGAGTGGAAAGGGTGCTCAGCAGAGCTGGTTTCCCTTTCTTTCCTCTGAGGTCAAGATGGAATGATAATATGGGGTGGGATGGGGGGCCACCTCTCAGCCTAAAAGAAAGCACTTCAGCAGCTCTGCAAAGGCTTCTGGGAGGAAGAAATTGACATCTCCTCTCCTCTGGCTGAATCAGCTAGCAGAATGGGAAAGAAAGGACTAGGGATTTGGGGAAAATACTCTAATCCCTGTTCCAGTTTTGTCACCAACCTTTCTTTATCCCCAAATACACTTGACTTTTTCCCCTGGGTGTGCTGTGGCCCAGCTGTGAACTTTGGAGTCAAATAGACCTGCATTTGAATCCTGGCTCCACCTCTTCTCAGCAGAGTGAAATAAATTTTTTAATCTTCCTGTACTCCAGGCACTGGGGATAAAACCATAAACAAATCGATAAACGGCCCCACTCCCACAGACCTGTCCTCTGGTGGAAGAGCCAATTAACTTCTAACATCATCATTCATTCATTCACTCATTCGTTCTCTCAACTAATGCGTATTGAGCACCTACTAAGTGCTAGGTGTGAAGTGCTAATTAGGGAAAGGGAGTCAGGTCAGTGGGAGCAAGGGAAAGCAAAAAGAGAAATTCGATAAGCTATGAGTCTGCCTTTCTTCATGTCCAGGACATAGCTCTCTTCATGTCCATTGCAGAGAGCTCTCCTGTGCAAGCAATTCACAATCTTCCTGTGCCCAACTATCACCAGTCTCCTGCAGGTTAGCTCACTGCACCCTCGGCGTCGATACTGCACAAAAACCTTCTCAACAGATAGCATAACACTATTCTATAAAATCTCCAACAACCTTTTGTTTCCTGGCAGTCAGCTTCTCTTCTACCTTCTTGCAATGTATTTTCCTACTTTTTCTAATAAATCTGCCTTTATCTACAACTGTCTTGGCAAGTTTTTTGTTTTGTTTTGTTTTGTTTTGAGACGGAGTCTTGTTCTGTTGCCCAGGCTGGAGTGCAGTGGCATGATCTTGGCTCACCGCAACCTCCCGCTCTAGCATCCAACCATTCTGTCTTAGCCTCCCACATAGCTGGGACTGTAGGTATGTGCCACCATGCTCAGCTAATTTTTTATTTTTAGTAGAGATGGTTTTCACCATGTTGGCCAGGCTGGTCTCAAACTCCTGACCTCAAATAATCCACCCGCCCTGGCCTCCCGAAGTGCTGGGATTACAGGCGGTAGCCACGACGCCTGGCCTCGGTAAATTCTTTTACCTCCGCACCACCGGTCACCCGCTACACTAGGCGTTGTTCTGGATGCTGGAGATGAAGGGGTGAGCAAGACTGCCAAGGTTCCTGTCCAAGAGGATATGGAAATAAAGAGAGCAAGCAGACACATGTGTGAAGGCAATGAGCTATCTTCATCCATGGGTGAGAGACATGGAGACATGGATGAGAGAGGACCAGGGCAGCAGAGCTCAGCCTCCAGACCTCAGGAAGAGGTCTGGGCCAGTGTGGGAGGAGTGGGGGAGGGTATTCCAGGTGGAGAGGAAGACAGTGAAAGACCCTCAGGCACAGAAAGCCTCAGTGGCTCAAGGAACAGCCAGAAGGCCAAGGTGATGAGATTGGCAAGCAGGGGGGAGTGGTGTTCCAGGAAAGGACAGATCCTATACGGTGTTGTGGGCCAGAGATTTTTATTACAGGAATTTAGGTTTTATCATATGAGCAATGGGGAGCCATTGAAAGATGTTTATAAGCAGGGTAGTGATGTGATAAAGAGTGAAGGTCAGCCGGGTACTGTGGCTCACGCCTGTGATCCCAGCATTTTGGGAAGCTGAGGCAAAAGGATCACTTGAGGCCAAGAGTTTGAGACCAGCCTGGGCAACACAGCAAGACCCTGTCTCTACAACAACAACAACAAAATTTCTAATTTCTAATTAGCCAGCCTCCAGGAGGCTGAGGTGGGAGGATCACTTGGGTTGGGGAGATGGAGGCTGCAGTGAGCAACTTCAGCCTGTGCAACAGAGCAAGACCCTGTCTCCAAAAAAAAAAAACAAAAAAAAGAGTGAAGATCAAAGGTCAAAGCCCTAGTGAGGAGGCTGTTGCATGGCCTGGACCAGGGCTGACAAGTCTAGCCCTGGTGGAAGCAGCGGGATAGAGAAGTGAATGGACAAAGGCAAGTCCCAGGACAGCTCTCCATGAGGGGTTGTTTGTGGGGAGTGAGGCCACAGGAGAAATCAGACATGACTTCTCAGTCCTCAGGTGTGGCTGGAGCACTTGTGGAGATGGTGTGAGATGGGAGAACCTGGGGAGAGTGCCAGGCTGGGGGAACACTCAGGAGTTCTGTTTTGGACAAACTGAGTTTGGGATGCCTGCGAAACGTGGAGTCAAGGCAGTGTTGGGAACTGAGCACTAGCTCTCTGAGGCTAGGCCACTTCTGCCTGGTTATGGGGCCTGCCCCAGGAGAACAGAGAAGAGAGGAGAGGTTGGAGGCCCACTCCTGGATGTGGGGAACCAGACAGAAGCTTCTGGTTGCATTTTGATGACACAAGCGCCAAATGGGCTAGCTCCATGCAAAGTTGGGTTGGCCTCCAGCAGTCCGGAGCTTATGCACATGTATGTGCATTTATACACTTACAGGGTCCCCTGGGAAAGGAAGGGCTGCTCCTCCCTCCACCCAGCCTCCTCCCCTCCCCCAGCCTCTTTGCATGGAGATGACAGTTTAGAGAAGCTGGTGTGAAATAGCTTGAAACTCGGACAGTCTGGGCAGTCCCCCAGGGCAGAAAACAGGAAGCCAAGATTAAAGGCAGATTTCCAGCAAAGTCCCCTTCTACTTCCTGCAGAGCAGGTGCTCAGGCTGAGCTGGCTGCTAGAAGAGGGGCAGGGCAGCTTCCCTTGCTGACAGCACCTCCAGGCCTTTCGCAGTGACCGGCTTTCCAGCTTGGGGAGCTGTCCTTTGGCCCTGTCATCACCATCCCCACCAGGCCCTTAAGGAATGCGCCTGCTCGGGAAAGAGGCTGTGGTGGGAATCATCACTAGGAAAGACTCTTAATAGTGGCACAGACAGGAAGCAGCACTTGGGGGCACCTGGCAGGCAATGGACCAAGCAGAAAGGGCATGGGCCGTGGGGTCACTGAGGCCTGGCATGAATCCAGGGTGCAGGGTGCAGGGTCTCACTGAGCTGTGGGGATGGGTTGAGAGGTGAAAGCAGGGGAAAAGGGGCCTTCAGGGAAGGTGGCCAGGGAGATCCATCCAGTGCTGGGGACTGAGAGTCTCTAGGGAGAAACAGGGAGAAGCCAAGAGGCCACACTAGCCCCTGTCATCTTGTTGCGAGGGGCCTGTTGGCTGAGTGCCAAGCTCAGGCCCACAGATATCAAAGACTCAGGGAACCAGGGGCCAGAACAGGCTCCCCTGTGACTTCTGCCCCTTCCTGACCCACGGGAGAGCAGGCTCTTGGGGATTCCATCAAGTCAAGCAGTTGAGACTTCCTCATGCAGAGATAAACCTTGGCCTTCCCCATAACCCCCCTTGCCTTCCTTAGGAGGCCTGAGTTCCCATCCTTCCAACGCTGTCCTTTGGAGGAAACATGTCTGCCTGAATCCAGGCACAGAAAACCTCCCTCCTAAGGCTGGACAAGTTTATTATGAGGATGAGGCATTGGCCCAGGAGACCCAGGTTCTAGGGACACTGCTTTTTTTCTTTTTTTTTTTTTTTGAGATGAAGTCTCACTCTGTCACCTAGTCTGGAGTCCATGGCGTGATCTCGGCTCACTGCAACCTCCGCCTCCCAGGTTCAAGCAATTTCCCTGCCTCAGCCTCCTGAGTAGCTGGGATTATAGGCGCCACCACCACGCCAGGCTAATTTTTGTATTTTTAGTAGAGATGGGGTTTCACCATATTGGCCAGGCTGGTCTTGAACTCCTGACCTTGTGATCCACCCTCTTCGGCCTCCCAAAGTGCTGGGATTACAGGTGTGAGCTTCTGTATCCGGCCGACACTGCTTCTTACTTTGGGCCAGTCCTTCTCCTCTAGGCCTGTTTCCCTACCTAGGAACTGAAGGGTTTGGATTTGGCGATCCGTAGGTCTGAATCCCTGTGTACAAGTGGAGGGCCTTGAGAGTAAAGTGGGTGAGGGGCTATTGACTGCCTCTAACTTCTGTCCCCCTGGGACCAGAGAACTACCATTTACTGAACATCTGCTATGTGCCAGGTAATTTATTATTATCATTGATAATAGCAGCTAATATTTATTGAGCACTTACTATGCACAACCACTTTTCATGTCAGACCAAGGTCGGCTCTCTCCACTGCACCAGTTTGCTCCAAGGGGATTTCCTCGGAAGTTAGTTTTTGTTTCTGGTCATGATGGTGGTAGAAGTCCTGATCTGGTGGCTTGGTGGCTTGATTGGTGTGGTGGTGATCTAACTGAGAGGCCATTGGGAGCTGGAGGACCCCACCCTCGGGGCCTGAGGCAGCCAGCACTCAGGGGTTAACTGGCAGACCCCTGATGGCAAAGGTTGTGGGTCCTGGGCTTCCTGATTTGATATCTTCCTGGAGAGGGCAGATCCAGAGCCAAGTCTATGATAAGAGTTGGCCGAGGTGCCTGGGATCCCTGCAGGCTGTCCCAGCCCCTCCCCCATGCACACAATTCCCTTCTCCTTGGTTCCTATCTTCTTGGAATGTTCTGTCTTGTGGGGGCAGAGGTGTTCAACAAGGCGATGAAGTTCCCAGAGGGTTGTGCACGTGCAGCGTGAGTGCGGAGCAGAAACCTCTCCTTGCCTAAGCACTCAGACCCTGCAGGAGGAGAGGTGGTGCCTGGGGGCCTGGCAGAAGGGGCAACAGGAGCAGAGGCCCTGGAGCTGGAAAGGATTAAGCTTTGGGCAAAAGGAAAACAGGCCAGGATGGGATGGGGTCAGAGCCTTGGAAGCAGAGGCACAAATGGCCAGAGCCTGTAGGATCCCCTGTGGAATAGGGGAATCTTTGGACTTCATCCTTAGGGCATTGGGGCCCTGCCCCCATGCTATTTGAGGGTTCACCACAGCCTTAGCTGATCAGCTTTACATGTTAAAAATATTGCTTCTGCTTCTGGTTGGAGAATTGACTAGCTGTCTTCGAGAAGCTTTGATGACCTCTTCCCATATCCCAAGGCTGGAAGCCTCCCCTCTGCTATTGTCCCTCACTGGCCTGCTTCTTAGTATTATAGCACTGACTGCCCTCTTTGTACTTGTGTCCTGATCTGCTGCTGGAGGCTGAAGCCTGGTACTCAAACGTTTGTTGAATGAATGAGTGATATAAATTTCAATTAATAATAATAATAGGCAATGCTAATGTAGGTCTTACATGTGCTAGCATTATTCTAAGCATTTTACATGTCTTTTTGTTTGTTTGTTTTTGAGACAGAGTCTTGCTCTGTCACCCAGTCTGGAATGCAGTGGTGTGATCTCATCTCCTGCAACCTCCACTGCCACCCCCCTCCCCCTGCCCTGGGTTCAAGTGATTCTCCCACCTCAGCCTCCCAGCAAGTAGCTGGGACCACAGGCACGTGCGTGCCATCACACCCAGCTAATTTTTGTATTTTTAGTAGAGACGGGGTTTTACCATCTTGGCCAGCCTGGTCTGGATCTCCTGAGCTCAAGTGATCCCCCTGCCTTGGCCTCCCAAAGTGCTGGGATTACAGGTGTGGGCACTGCACCCTGCTGTTCACTTTTTTTTTTTTTTTGAGACAGGCTCTCGCTATGTTGCCCAGGCTGGTTTTGGAACTTCCAGGCTCAAATGATCCTTCCGCCTCAGCCTCTCAGAGTAGCTGAGACTACAGGGGCCTGCCTAGCTATTCTACATGTCTTCAGTGTCATTAGATCCTCCCAATCTCTTTACAATGTAGGTATTATTATTACCTCTATTTGCAGATAAGAAAACTAAAGAGGGATTTAAGGAGGAAACAGTCACCAGATCCCAGCTGGGGGAAAAAGGACCCCGGATGCCATCACATCATTCTTGCTCAATTTATTACAAAGGCTTCCAAGGTTACAGTCCTGGCTGCACCCCCTTCCCAGCCTTGTGACCTTAAGCAAAAGTCACTGAACCTTTGTGAGCCTCAGTTTCCTCATCTCTAAAGTGGGACTGAGAGGACCCATGTCACAGGGGATTTATGCTAAACTGAGATGATGTAAAGTTGCTTGCTTGGCAGGGTTCTTTGACACAAGGCAGACTTTCCCGCCACGGCAGTTAGATGAATATTTTTTCTCTCACTCCTGAAACAGGCTTTGTAGTTCTGGCTCTCCCCTGCTGGGTTCAGTCGGGCTTTCCAAGGGTAGGGCCAGGCCTTTTGTCTGTTCCTAGGCCTACAGTTTCACAATGGCCGATGAATTGAAAACCCTCATTCATCCATTCACTAAATATTGAGGGCATGTTTACTACTTTCCAGGCACTGGAGCAGCTGGAATTGGGCAGGGCCAGAGCTAACTGGTTCCCACCTGGAGTCCTGGGCTCACAGCAGGCTGACACATCTCCCTCTGTGCTGTCAGGGGTCATTTTTGTGCTGGACCCAATAGTCCCCTGGCTCTGCCTTGCTGACTGGAAGCCGCAGTTGGTACTGTTCTGGCTTCCTCCTGGGAACTCTGGGCAAAAGCAAGAAAAGCGGCCCTGGGGTTCTCTGCAGTGCAAAGGTTAGAGACCTGGCCCAGGGTGGGGCAGGTGAGGAGAAGGAGCAGGAGGTTTGCTCTGCGAGGGCTGGGAAGAGAGAGCAACTGGGCACTGGTGAGCCTCAGGCCCAGCCTTTGCAAAACCCATGCAAATGCCCCCGCCCAGGTGTTACACCTGTGAAGAAACCTGTGTGCCAACATTGTCCCTGTCAGAGATCAGGGGAGCTTTTGAAAGACCTCCTTGCCTGATTGGGGGTGGAGTGGAACTGGGCTGGGGGCTGGGGCCAGGGGTAGATCCTCCCTGAGCTGGAGGAGATTTTGGAAGCCCCTGTGAGTCAGGGCGAGGCCTGGAGGGCCCTTTGTCAGGGGACTCCAGAGGACCTGGAAGGAAATGCCCCTTCCTTTTGGCCCGTATGCCCCCCAGAATTTCCTTCTAAAGAGTGTGTGTTTGGGTGAGGTGAGCTCCGTGAGGACAAGGACTGGCTCCCTTTCCTCTGTCTCTCCATGGGAAGGCACAGAGCCTGTAGCCATAAATGTGTGCTGAATGAAAACGTGAGTGATCGAATTCTCCCCAGGGGTCTCAGGGCTCCCATTCCAAGGAGAAGCTCTTTGCCTGCATCCCTATTGCCTGTCCCCCAGTCTATCTTCTCGAATCCCTAACTGGAAGCTTTGGGTCTCCAGGAGTGTTCTCCTGACATTGAGGTAGCCCCGGGAGGTCCCAGTCACCTCTCCCTCCAGCCAGGGCTGGTTCCTTCTTTTTTTTTCTTTTTTCTTTTCTTTTCTTTTTTTTTTTTTTTTTTTTGAGACGGAGTCTCGCTCTGTCGCTTAGGCTGGAGTGCAGTGGCCGGATCTCAGCTCACTGCAAGCTCCGCCTCCCGGGTTTATGCCATTCTCCTGCCTCAGCCTCCCGAGTAGCTGGGACTACAGGTGCCCGCCACCTTGCCCAGCTAGTTTTTTAAAATATTTTTTAGTAGAGACGGGGTTTAGTAGAGACCGGGTTAGCCAGGATGGTCTTGATCTCCTGACCTCGTGATCCGCCCATCTCGGCCTCCCAAAGTGCTGGGATTACAGGCTTGAGCCACCGCGCCCGGCCTCTCTTTTTTTTTTTTTGAGACGGAGTCTCACTCTGTTGACCAGGCTGGAGTATAGTAGAGCCATCTTGGCTCACTGCAACCTCCATCTCCCAGGTTAAAGTGATTCTCCTGCCTTAGCCTGCTGAGTAGCTGGGACTACGACTGTGTGCCACTATGCCTGGCTAATTTTTGTATTTTCAGTAGAGATGGGGTTTCACCATGTTGGCCAGGCTGGTCTTGAGAACTCCTGACCTCAAGTGATTCACTCACCTCGGCCTCCCAAAGTGCTGGGATTACACACGTGAGCCACTGACACTCTACTCAAGTGATCCACCTGCTTCGCCCTCCCAAAGTGCTGGGATTACGGTGTGAGCCACTGAACCCAGGGCCGGTCCTTTTTTTTGTTTTTTTTCTGAGTCAGGGTCTTGCTGTGTCACCCGGGCTGGAGTACAGTGGTGCGATATCAGCTCACTGCAACCTCCGTCTCCTGGGCTCAAGCAATCCTCCTACCTCAACCTCCTGAGTAGCTGGGACTACAGGCACGCACCACCATGCCCAGCTAATTTTTGTATTTTTGGTAGAGACAGGGTTTCACCATGTTGGCCAGGATGGTCTCGATCCCTTGACCTCATGATCTGCCTGCATTGGCCTCCCAAAGTATTGGATTACAGGAGCGAGCCACCGCACCCGGTCTGTGGCCAGTTCTTATCCCCCAAAGATTTCCACCCTCACCCCGCAGCCAGGCTTGGCTCCTGCAGCCTGCAGCCCTCAGCGACTCCAAGTCCACTGCAGCCGGTGGTGTAGCCAGCTCTCAATGCCCGTCTCCACTGAGCGACCAGCCAGCAGTGTGCTTGGCAGCTTACTGAGGAGGCCCACCAGGTGGGCTGCTGGGGGCCAGCCCCTTGCGTGGGGCCTGGCGTGGGTGCTGACACCCACTCCCCACCCCCACTTTGCTGAATGAGTGAGGATTGATGTTGGGGTGACAGGACCAAAGCTTGGGAGGAGTCAGGCCAGCTAGAGCCAGGGTGTGTGACTGGGGCCCAGGGAGATGATGTTTGGTGGCAGTGCCCTGTTCCAGCCGCACTGGAGCCCTCACCTTCCCTGGGTGACTGCCGTATCCCCAGCTTGATTCTCTGTCTTTGTGAGCAGGGCATTTATTTTCTGCTAATGTTAGCTGGAGGTCAGTCTCTGTTGTTTGTGACTTAGAAGCCTGACTGGTGCCCCCAGACCCCACCCCCATCGTGGCGGGTGGGAGGATGAGGTCAGGTCTTGCGTGGGAAGTGCCAGATTCACAGTGATTAGACAAAGGCCATTGTCTTCCCTTGCACTCCGGGCGATCACTTGCCTCCTACCTCTTTCAGAATCCAGAATCCAGGCCGGGCTTGGTGGGTCACGCCTGTAATCCCAGCACTTTGGGAGGCTGAGGCGGGCGGATCACTTGAGTTCAGGAGTTCAAGACCAGCCTGGCCCACATGGTGAAACCCCATCTCTACTAAAAATACAAAAAATTAGCCAGGTGTGATGGCTCACGCCTGTAGTCCCAGCTACTCAGAGACTGAGGCAGGAGAATCGCTTGAACCCAGGAGGTGGAGGTTGCAGTGAGCAGAGATCGCGCCACTGCACTCCAGCCTGGGTGACAGAGTGACTCCATCTCAAAAAAAAAAAAGAGAAAATCTAGAATCCAGTCTCGTCTCTGGTGGCGCTGGCCTGTTGGTCTACTCGGGTCTGCGGGAGAACAGCCCCACCTGGTGGCCACAGCACAGAGCCCAAGGGGAAGGGATGAGAGAGCCACAGAGAGGCAGACAAGGTCACACCGCCCTGTTGGGCTGGCCCAGAGGCACGCCTGGAGAGCAGGCGCATGTCTGCTCTGGGAAAGATGAGCTGTTTGGCTCCTGGGAGGACCATATCCCAGACTTACCTACGGCTGGAGCCACAGCTGACTATTCCCGATTGGGAGCATCACAGGGCAGGTGCTGGGTGGGTGAGGGCAGGGAGCTGGAAGGTGCCCCATCTGGCTATGGAAGAACTTTTCTAGGTGAGGTGCTGGGGAGCGGGTGAGCCAGATCAGCACATGGCTGCTGGGACTCCACAGGGCCCCATACCGTGGGCTGCTCCCTGATTTGAAGGCCACCACCACACTGGTCCCTGGGGATCCTGGATTGGCCTCAGTGTTGCTGACATCCTCAGATTTTCCTGAGCAATAAGAGCAAAGTGAGAACAGGTAGGAAGGCACACTGTGTTGAACACCTACTGTGTGCTGGGTGTTTGCACATTTGCTCTCATTTGATCATCTCCCTTCAGGGAAAACAGTAGCATCTAGATCTTATCTGTAGGGTAAGGGAGACCCACAGAGGGTGATTTACAGAACCACCCCAGAGCCTGAACTCTTTTTCCTGCCCCATGAGGAGGTCACCAGATGGCAACTGCAGAGACCCCAAACCCCAGGTCCTAGGTTTGCTCGGCGGTGAAGGGCTGCAAGCTGGGGGAGATGTTTGCCTTCTGCCTGCTAGCCCTCCATCTAGACCTTCAGAAGCTTCCGGTGCAGGGGCCATTTCCTGCTGGACATGGTTGGGGTAGGAGGGTCTGGTTGCAACAGTCCTGGACCTCCAGGTGGGAGGCAGAGATAGGGCACAGGTGGAGGCAGGGCCAGGAAGGAGGAGCATGATGTGGCAGACTGGGGTCAAACTCCTGACTTCACAGTCTGCCCTGAGCCTTGTCCGCAGCTTTCAGCTTGGCCCAGGCCCTTTGAGGGGAAGCACAGGTATTGATGCCAAGTCGGAGGGTCATGTGTTGCCCCAGTCACTTCTGCATGGGCTCCAAGAGCCACCAGCAAGCTTGAGGCCAGATCCAACTCTGCAAATGACTAGAGGTGTCATCCTGGGCAAGTGACCTCTTGCGCCTCTGTCCCCATCTGCCCAGTGGGCATTAGCATGTCGCTATTCCAGTGAGCTGTAAGGACTAAATGGGGCTAAGTGCCAGGAGGGACCTGGCATAGAGCAGGTGCTCGGGGAACTTTGGCTGATTCTCACGTGAAAGCAGAAGCAAGGGGACAGCTGGACTGCAGTCATCTCCAAGATCCTGGAATTTAATCCCTTTGAATATAAGATCCCTGAGGAGAGGCAGGTGGGGGTGTAGGTCCGTGAAGAACTGGCTGCTCTCATCCCTGTGCCTTTGGCGCACTTGCAACCCTCATTTTCTCACCTGTTGCTCCAGCTAAGTGGGCAGTGTGAGAGTCCCAGGAAGTTACAAATGGATCTGCACCATCAGTGTTCCCAGTGCCCCAGCACAGAAAAGATAATGGATCAGCCTTGAGGGTAGTGAGCTCTCTGTTCTTGAAAGTATGAGAACAGAAGTTGAACTCCTGGCAGGGAGTTGGATGAGGAATATTTATTTATTTCTTTATTTATTTGAGATGGAGTCTTGCTCTGTCGCCCTGCCTGGAGTGTAGTGGCATGATCTTGGCTCACTGCAACCTCTGCTTCCTGGGTTCAAGCAATTCTTCTGCCTCAGCCTACCAAGTCGCTGGGATTACAGGTGCCTGCCACCACGCTTGGCTAATTTTTTTGTATTTTTAGTAGAGATGGGGTTTTACTGTGTTGGCCAGGCTGGTCTCGAACTCCTGACCTCAGGTGATCAGCTCGCCTCAGCCTCCCAAAGTGCTGGGAAGCCACCATGCCTGGCTTCACGAGGAATTTCTACTCCAGGTGGGTCTATGAGGACCAGGCCAGGGAATGAGGGAGGGGAAGTCGGGGGCTGTTCTCTGGCCACTCTTAGTGGCTTCTCTAGAATTTCTGCATAGGACGGACTTGAGACTTGTCTTGAAGTTGTATTTGCAAAACAAAGTCGCTTATTCCTTAGATTGCCTTTTTATTTGGGGTGGGGTCCCCAAGACACTGGATAAAGGCCAGCAGCTGTGAGAAACATGTGCTTCTCTAACTGCCCAGGAGAGGGCAGCCTACACTGCATTTTCGGCTCCTGTTCTTGGCTGGGGAGAGTGACTCGGGCAGATCCTGGCCTGAGGACAGGGCTGGGGGCCGACGGATCGGGAAGAATTGGGCAGCAGATGGGTGTGGGGGCGGGGGCTGTTCTTCTCCCCATAGATCACAAGCCCGACTTTTTTGGGGTTAGGAGGAACAGGCAAGGTGGGAAGCTTTCCTTTCAACAGTGGATCCTGCCACTGGAAAAATTTAGTAGAATTTGAAGACCACAGTTGTAGCAAGTGTCCGGGAAGCCTTTCAGCTTGACCTTTCGGGACAGATGCCTGCTCCCCCGGGGTAAGGAACACGTGACAGCATGGCTGCTGGGAGGAAGGGAGCCTCCTGCACAGGAAAAGAAAAGCCCCCGGAGGGCTGCGCTGAGCTCACACAGGACAGTTAAGCAGGGCACTTGAGGCACGGTGGTGAGCAGAAGCCCCTCTGTCATCCCCTGGGTGGGAGGACCCTGGTGCTGGCTTGTGTGTAGTGCGTATTTACCCACTTCAACCTCCCAAAGGGCTGGGATTACAGGCTCACTGCAGAGCTCCTGGCCTTTTCCCCGGGCAGCCACTCGCAACAGGCCTAGTGACATCCTGGGTGGATGAGGGGAGGGAGAGCGGCTGGAGGGCCAGGAGATAAGAAAGGACCATTTCTGGAAAGCATGGGCGGATCGGTCACTCAGAGAACGGCAGAATCCAGCCCTTCCAGGAACCATCCCCAGAAGCCCCTTCTGGCTCTGGAAGGGCTTTTCTAGATGGGGTGCTGCAGGGGTGAGCCTGATCCATATGTGGCTGCCAGGACTCCCCACAGTCCCCTGAGTCTGAGTCCCTGTGCATCCACAGCGTATGCATGTGGCATTCTCAGCACAGGATGCTCACACTGGTTTAGCACAGTGCACCTGTAGGCACCAGGAAGTTCAGACCCTCTCTTGGAGTGCGGCCTGAAGCCCCTCGCTGGTTGAGGAGCTGGCCTCACCTCTCCCTGGGTGAGAAGGCAGCCCCTTCTCAAACTTATCAGGTGCCTCCCTGGGGACACAGGGCAGAGAGAACGGTGACCCCCTTTGGGCTCCAAGTTGGGGGCTGCAGGGCAAAGGCCAGAGAGCTCAGCCAGAGCCTAGCAGACTCCAGGCAGGCAAGGAGGAAATCGTGCCCAGTCCCAGCCACTGCCTGTTTGCCTAGCTGCAGGGGAGCCTGGCAGGACCCAGGATAGGATTCCGCAGCCCTGGGGCAGCAGTGACTAGGAGGGGCCTGGCCTGGCAGGATAAAGCCTGGGTTTAAGCCTTGCTCATACACCACCTTCCTGGGTGCCTATCTAGACCTCAGTTTCCCCATCTGTGCCACGAGGCTTACTCACTCATTTATTCATTGCACATTTACCTAGTGTTCAGCTAAGCACAGGGGCCTTGCCATTTTACACCCCTGGCTTTGATCCCTCCTCTGCTGCTTACTTTCTGGGCAGTCGTTGGCACTTTTTTGTAACGTCTCTGAGCCTCAGTTTCCTTACCTGTAAAAAGGAGTGTGTGCCTCATAAGATTGCTGTGAAGATTAAATTGTTGTTATTATGGAATAAGGAAAGTGAGACCTGGTTACTGTCCTCAGGGAGCACTCAGTGCAACCACACTGAGAACACCAGGCACGTAAGCTTGTAGATGCACAAGAACATACATGTTCAGGTTTGTACCTCTCTTAAAATGCTGCTTTTTAAGAGAGGTACATTTCTTTTTCTTTTTGTTTTTGTTTTTCTTTTTTTTTTTTGAGACGGAGTCTTGCTGTGTTGCCCAGGCTGAAGTGCAGTGGCATGATCTGGGCTCACTGCAGCCTCTGCCTCCCAGGTTCAAGCAATTCTCCTGCCTCAGCCTCTAGAGTAGTTGGGATTACAGGCACCCACCACCTCACCCAGCTAATTTTTGTTTTTTTTTTTTTTTTTAGTAGAGACGAGGTTTCGCCATGTTGGCCAGGCTGGTCTCGAACTCCTGACGTCAGGTGATCTACCCTCTTCAGCCTCCCAAAGTGCTGGGATTACAGGTGTGAGCCACCATGCCCAGCCAAAAGAGGCACATTTCAATGGCTAGGGTGCAGGTGGGGCAAAGAAGAAGAGGGCCTGGCTGGGCGCAGTGGCTCACACCTGTAATCCCAATGCTTTGGAAGGCTGAGGTGGGTGGATCACTTCAGCTCAGGAGTTCAAGACCAGCCTGGGCAACATGGTGAAATGCTGTCTCTACAAAATACAAAAAAATTAGCTGGGCATTGGTAGTATGCACCTGTAATCCCAGTTACTTGGGAGGCTGAGGCTGGAGAATTGCTTGAGCTCGGGAAGGGCGGTTGTAGTAAGCCAAGATTGTGCCACTGCGCTCCAGCCTGGGCAACAGAATGAGACCCTGTCTCAAAAAAAAAAAGAAAAAAGAAAAAAAGAAGAAGAGGAGGGTTCAACTCTAGGTGCAAGGTAACCCAAGGTAAGTTAGGGGCTCATTTGTCTGTAGCCATGGTTGGTGCTCACGGCACGTGTGTAGACATTCGGATATACATGCAGCTTCTGATGTTTTGCTCTCCCTCAGTCCTTGAGATGGGGAAGACAGAGCCAGGACTCAACTTCTTCCCCTCTTTCCTTCTCGTCCAGGTCTTAACAATCCTGCAAAAGGTCCCCAAATGCATAGCTGGAATACTGCTGAGTTCATAGAGCCAAAAAGATCTAGGTTTCAGTTCTGGCTCTTCTGCTTTCCTGAAGAAGCCATCTTCCCTCTCTGAGCCTCTGTCTCTCCATCTCTAAATTTGGGTTATTTCACAGGTGAGGCTACGCCTTTCCTGAGAGGGGTGATAATTTGTCTACAAGCACACAGTAACCCTTTTCCTGCCTCAGGACCTTTGCACAGGTTGGTCCCTGTTCCTTTTTCCTCTTTTCTTCTTTCAGGCAGACTCACTCCGTCACCTGGGCTGGAGTGCAGTGGTGCGATCTTGGCTCACTGCAACCTCCGCCTCCTAGGTTCAAGCAATCCTCCTGTCTCAGCCTCCCAAGTAGCTGGGATTACAGGTGCATGCCAGGATGACCAGCTAATTTTTGTATTTTTAGTAGAGATGGGGTTTCACCATATTGGTCAGGCTGGTCTTGAACTCCTGACCTCAGGTGATCTGCCTGCCTCAGCCTCCCAAAGTGCTGGGATTACAGGCATGAGCCACGCGCCCACCAATGTGCTCTTCTTTAATTTTAACTCTGAGAAGCCCGTCCTAATTAACCCATCTAAAGTCTTCGTCTCTGGGCCAGGCACTGTGTGGCTCACACCTATAATCCCAGCACTTTGGGAGGCTGAGGTAGGCGGATCACCTGAGGTCAGGAGTTCAAGACCAGCCTGACCAATATGGTGAAACCCCATCTCTACTAAAAATACAAAAATTAGCTGGGTGTTGTGGCATGCGCCTGTAATCCCAGCTACTTGGGAGGCTGAGACAGGAGAATTGCTTGCACCAGGGAGGTGGAGGTTGCAGTAAGCTGAGACTGCACCACTGCATTCCAGCCAGGGTGACAGAGTGAGACTGTGTCTCAAAAAATAAAATAAAATAAATACAAAATAAAGTCCTCACCCCTGTTTATCCCTTCCTAGTAGCCTTGCTGCCTTTTTTTTTTTTTTATAGCACTCTTTATACTTTGTAATTGGGTATTTCTTTGCATGCTTTCTGTTTTAGTGTCTGTCTCTTCACTAGACCATAAGCTTTGTGAGAGCAGAAGGTATTCATGTTGATCTTGTTCATTGTCACATCTCCATCAGCCGGCACAGCACAGCGTCTGGTATGTAATAGATGTTCAATCAATATAATGTAAATTGCTTTTTTTAAAAAAATAGAAAAATCTATATACGTGTACAAAAGTTACAAAAGGATAAATCTCCCTCAAACCCATGTCCCCCCTCCCCTACACATCTATTAGCTTCACTAGAGATGAAACTTACTCTTTATAGTACAGCCTCCAGGATAGTCCCTGCATATATATATATATATTTATTTATATTTATGCATATATATTAGCACATACTTGTGTTTAAAAACAGAAATGGTAACAAACTATATAGCTTGCTCTCATTCCTTTAAGCTGCTTTATTTTAAAAAATATATTATTATTTTTGAGATGGGTCTCACTCTGTCGCCCAGACTGGAGTGCAGTGGCATGATCTGGGCTCACTGCAACCTCCGCCTCCTGATGCCCAGCTAATTTTTGTAGTTTTAATAGAGTCAGAGTTTCACCATATTGGCCAGGCTGGTCTCAAACTCTTGACATCAGATGATCCTCCTGCCTCCGCCTCCCAAAGTGCTGAGATTACAGGTGTGAGCCACTGTGCCCAGCCAACCTCTGTTTTTTTTTTTTTTTTAAATGGGCTGTCCTTCTGTTGCTCAGGCTGGAGTGCAGTGGAGCCATCTCAACTCAATGCAACCTCTACCTCCTAGGCTCAAGCAATCCTCCCACCTCAGCCTCCCAAATAGCAGGGGTTACAGGCACCCGCCACCACACCCGGCTAATTTTTGTATTTTTAGTAGAGATTGGGGTTTCACCATGTTGGTCAGGAGGTCAAACTCCTGACCTCAACTGATCCACCCACCTCAGCCTCCCAAAGTACTGAAATTACAGAAGCGAGCCAATGTGCCCAGCCTGCATCTTAAGCATTTTTTCTTTTCTTTCTTTTTTTTTTTTTGAGATGGAGTCTCGCTCTGTCGCCCAGGCTAGAGTGCAGTGGCTGGACCTCAGCTCACTGCAAGCTCTGCCACCCGGGTTCACGCCATTCTCCTGCCTCAACCTCCGGAGTAGCTGGGACTACAGGCGCCCGCCACCACGCCCGGCTAGTTTTTTTTTTTTGTATTTTTTGGTAGAGACGGGGTTTCACTGTGTTAGCCAGGATGGTCTCGATCTCCTGACCTCGTGATCCGCCCGTCTCAGCCTCCCAAAGTGCTGGGATTACAGGCTTGAGCCACTGTGCCTGGCCGATCTTAACCATTTTTAAGTGCACAGTTTAGTGGTATTAAATGTACTTATAATGTTGTGCAACTATCACCACTATCCATCTTCAGAGCCCTTTCCATCTTGTAAACCTGAAACCCTACTCATTAAACAGTAACTCCCCATTCCCCCTTCTCCCCAGCCCCAGGCAACCACCGTTCTACTTTCTATCTGTATGATTTAGACAAACCTAGGTACTTCGCAAAAGTGGAACCTTATGATATTTGTGTTTTGTAACTGGCTTATTTCACCTAGCATAATGTTTAAAGCTATACTTTTTAACTAAAATTCACTTTCACCAATGATGAATATGAGTGCCTACTTTTCAGCACCCTTGCTAACACCATACATCTTTCCCAATCTAATTGGTTAAAAATTATATTTGTAGAGACAGAGTCTTGCTCTGTTGCCCAGGCTGGAGGGCAGTGGCGCGATCTCGGCTCACTGCAAACTCTGCCTCCCGGGTTCACGCCATTCTCCTGCCTCAGCCTCCCTAGTAGCTGGGACTACAGGCGCCCGCCACCACACCCGGCTAATTTTTTGTATTTTTAGTAGAGACGGGGGTTTCACTGTGTTGGCCAGGATGGTCTCAATCTCCTGACCTCGTGATCTGCCCACCTCTGCTTCCCAAAGTGCTGGGATTACAAACGTGAGCCACCGCGCCTGGCTAGCAATGACTTGACTTGAAGAACTCTAAGAGACTGAAAACTTAGAAGATAGGAAGTTGCCTCGGGAGTTTTTTATATGTTTTATGCAATTTCTGTCATGGAGTCAGCAGGCATGTGAATAAAACCTAAAAGGGAAAAAAAATTCTATTTGTGGTTTTAAGTTATAGTTCACTGATGCCAAGCATGGTGGCTCACACCTGTAATCCCAGCACTTTGGGAGGCCAAGGTGGGTGGATCACTTGAGGTCAAGAGTTGGAGACCAGCCTGGCCAACATGATGAAACCCTGTCTCTACTAAAAATACAAATATTAGCCAGTCATGGTGATGCATGCTTGTAATCCCAGCTACATGGGAGGCTGAGGTGGGAAGATTGCTTGAACCTGGGAGGTGGAGGCTACAGTGGGCCGAGATTGTGCCACTGTTCTCCAGGCTGGGTGACAGAGTGAGACTTCATCTCAAAAGAAAAAGTTATAGTTCGCTGATTGTAAGTGCAGCCAAGCATCTCTTTATATTTTAAAATGTATTTGTGTCTGTTAACAGTTCATGTTCTTCATCTATTTTTTACTGGAATTTTTTTTTTCTTTTTGTTTTTTTGAGACGGAGTCTCGCTCTGTCGCCCAGGCTAGAGTGCAGTGGCGCAATGTCAGCTCACTGCAACCTCCGCCTCCCAGGTTCAAGCAATTCTCCTGCCTCAACCTCCTTAGTAGCTGGGATTACAGGCACGTGTCACCACGCCCGGCTAATTTTTGTACGTTTAGTAGAGATGGGGTTTCACCATATTGGCCAGGATGGTCTTGAATTCCTGACCTCGTGATCCCCCCGCCTCGGCCTCCCAAACTGCTGGGATTACAGGCGTGAGCCATTGCGCCAGGCCTGGATTTATTATAATTTTTTTAAGTAGGAACTCTACGTATTAAAGAAATTAACCTTTAATCTGTGCATTATTCAAGGTCCCAGCAGGAAACAGTTTAATTCGAGGAAGATTTAATACAGAGAATATTACAAGGGGGTAGGCAAGGAACAGTGGGGGCCTAGTGTCTGAAGAATGCTGCAGGGGGAAAGAGCTGCCTGGAGAGGGCCGCCTCAGAGGACACATCCCCATCTCCTGTGAGAGCCTCTGTTCCATGAACCCATCTAGGAGCCAGAGGGCCAGGGAGCCTGTGGATGGATGCCCGGCAGGTCAGCTTCCCCACACGGAGCACAGGATGGAGAGGGACTCTGAAGGGGAGAACTGGAAGCCAACCGGCTTATGTTCCTTGTGTTCCTTGTATGTCTTCTGACTTGGTTATGATTCTTTGGAAGGCAGAAATGATTGATTTTTTTTTTTTTGAGACGGAGTTTCACTCTTGTTGCCCAGGCTGGAGTGCAATGGCACGATCTTGGCTTACGGCAACCTCCGCCTCCCAGGTTCAAGCGATTCTTATGCCTCAGCCTCCCTAGTAGCTGGGATTACAGGCATGAGCCACCGCGCCCAGCCCAAAATGATTGATTTTTATGTAGTGGAATCAATCTTTTCTTTTATCGCTTCTGGACTTGTGTCAAACTTAGGAAGGCTTTCTCCACTCATACTGCTTTAAAAAATCGATTTCTTTCTTCCTTTTTTTTTTTTTGGCTTCTTATGGTTTATTTCTATTATTATTATTATTATTATTATTATTATTATTATTATTATTTGAGATGGCGTCTCGCTCTGTCACCCAGGCTGGAGTGCAGTGGCATGTTCTTAGCTCACTGCAACCTTCTCCTCCCTGGTTCAAGCAATTCTCTTGCCTCAGCCTCCTGAATAGCTGGGATTACAGGCATGACCAGTGGCCAGGCTGATCTTGAACTCTTGACCTTGTGACCTGCCTGCCTCGGCCTCCCAAAGTGCTGGGATTACAGGGGTGAGCCACAGTGGCTGGCCATGGTTTTATTTCTAACATTTAAATCTTAGATCCATTTGAGTTTATTTAGGTAGGTATCCTTTTTTTAACATTAGGTATTCAATAACAGATCATTTCCCCACTGATTTGTTACTTTTAATAAAAACTTCTGAATCAAAGAATGAATTGATGGCATTGCTGGGAATGGGTACTCACTGCTGTATCATCTACCCCACAGCATTGCACCTCATCTTAGCCCTGGGCCCTGCCTGGGGCCCATTCCCAAATCCTGCCCCACCCTCTAGTGTCCTCTGGGTCTCCCAAGTGGCAATGGCACGGGGTCTACCACAGGTGAGGTTCCTGGGGTGGCCCAGCTAAAAGTGCCAGTGGGCCGGTGGGGGCTGGGAGCAGGCGTGGGCACGCATTTTGAACAGTAGTCTCGGGTGTGTCGATAAGGCAACAACAGATGTGAGTGCCAGCTCTCAGTGGGTGCGTGTGTATGGGCAGATGTGGCCTGGAGTGATCAGGAGGATGCCTGTGCGTGAGTTCTCCAGGTGTCAGTTCAGGTGGCTCAGCACACAGGCCAGGTATGTGCGTGTTTGTAGCCAGGCATGTGTTTACAGGTGTGCCTCTATCTCCTGTGCCCTCAGGGCCAAGGGAGCCGCTGGCTTGCGTGTCTGAGAGTCCTTCCTGCCGTGAGAATAGTGGAATCTCAAAGTCCCCAGATTAGTGCTTCCTCCAAGGTGGGGGCTGGAGTGGGTGTGTGGCTGGCCAGGTAATCGGGCAGGTTTGGGAAGCATGCTTCTACTCCTGCTGGCGGGTCATGGTTACATCTGAGGGCTGGGAGACCTGGACTGGTAACACTACCACCTTGGACAGTGGTAGTGGTGGCTGGGAGCTGAGGCCCTGCCCAGAGTTTTGGGGGTCTGCAGTGATAAAACAAGTGGCTGAGCACAATTGGGCAGATTTTAGCAACCATCACACACCAGACAGGCTGCGCTCTGGGCCAGTGCCTCCACCACACTCCAGGTCAGCAGGGCCCAGGGCAGGGTCAGTTTCAGCCAGACCCCCCAACTCTCCATATTTTCAAGCTGGGGAAATTGATGTCCAGAGTCTCTGGTCGGCAGCCAGCCTTGTGGGAACCCTCTGAGATATCCTGCTAAGTGTGGATAGGCACAGTGGGAGAGCAGCTCCTCATCTCCTCCTGGCCTCCTCCCTGACCCCTGCCTCTAAGAACCCCCATCTGATGGTGGAGCTGCTGAGACGCCTGGAATGAGTGTGATTGTGTGTGAGACACAGAAAGAGGAATGCAGGGCTGTAAGGGAAGTGTAACTACACAAATGAAACTGAGCTGAGTGTTCCAAAAAATTTGAGGGGAGAGCATCCCCCAGCCCTTAACAGCATACTCTGTACTCTCCAGAGGCATTTCTAGGACCTCACCACTATCTGCAGCACAGGCGTCTTGGCCACTCTGAGCTGCGCCCTTCTCTCTCTCATGTTTTCTGGCTCAGCTGCTGGGCCCCTGATCACCGCTGGTCTGGCTCCTTTCCCTCAGCCTCTCATGTAGTTGGCCAGCATTCCTGGAGACAACTCTGGAACAGGCTACGCGCCGGGGACACAGAGATGAATGAGAACAGTGCCCTGGATTCTTGAGGGGAACCCAGCTCAGCCCCAGAGAGAAGGTCGGGGACTATCTTCTCTGAAAGAAGGGTGGGGGGAAGCCAGTCCAGGTGGTGAAAACAGGATGTCCCAAGGTGACAGGCCTGGAGCGCACAGAGGCCCGCCCTGGAGCGCACAGAGGCCCGCCCCTTGAGCAGCATGGGGGTCTCCAGGCTTCCCTGGGGCAGACGTCAGGGGGGCGGTGGCCTGTCCCACTGGGAGGTGAGTTTCCTTCCGGCAGCTCCTTCTCACGCAATGGGCGGGAAGGGGTTGGGGGCCCATTGTTCCCTGGCACGCTAGCACCCCCAGCCCTCCCCAGCTTCTGGGTGGGGGGAGCAGTGGAAGGAAGTGGGCTGAGCCCAGGCCCTGGCAAGACCCCAGTGAGAGAGCGCAGGGTTTGGAGAAATGCTGGCTCACATGTGGGCCTGGTGTGTGCACAGCTGCACATGCCACACATGTGTCGGGGGTCCATCTTGCCTGGAGACCACCTTTCTCAGGATTTCTGGTGTGTGTGTGGGTGTGTGTGTATGTGTGTTGCACCCTGACCTGTACCTTGGCACTTTACACACATTATCTCATTAAACCTCCCACCCAACCTGTAAGGTAAGATTATCATCCCCAGTTGTGAGATGAGAAAGTCTAGACTCAGAAAGTTTATGTCACTGGTCCAAGGTTAGTGGGTGAGCTGGGATTTTCTTCTGGATCTGTGAGTCAGCCTCCGGCCTCATCTTCTTTCCCTTTCCCAAGCCCTGTAATTATCTTAATACAAGCCTGGGGTGGAGGGGTAAGTACAGAGGTGAAGGCCTGGAGGAACCCACTGAGTATTACCTACACCGCCATGTTATCCTAAACCCAGAAAAACCCGTTGGGCTGCAGGGCCCACGGGTAGAGCGCAGGTCCCTCAACGCAGAGCAGAGTCTGCTTCCCTTATTAGTGCAGAGTGATGGGCATCGGGCAGGTTCCTTGCCCAAAAGTGCCCCCCTCCACCCCATTGCACTGCTGTACTCCAGAGGCCCCATCGCAGCTGTACTCCAGAGGGCTCTAGTGAGTCTGGTGTTATGTCATGGTGGAAGGGTGGGGGTGAGTCTGGTGTTATGTCATGGTGGAAGGGTGCAGGGTCTCAGAACTAATTTCAAGGGAGATCATTAAGGAATGGGGAGCTTGGCTCAAGGTATGGCTACCTCTGGTGGCAGTCCTCTCTCAGGGACAGGAGCCAGTGATAGGGATAAGGTAGAGGGCAAGCTCATGGACTGACACTGAATTGCATAAACTCTGGTCTAGCCAGTCTGTGCTTGGTTCCCCCACCCGGATGGTGTACTCACTACCATTCTTTCAGACAGTCTGCATCCTTCTCAGTTTCCTTTGTCAACTGGAAAATCCTTCCTTGGGAGGCAAGTTACTTTAAGACTGAGATTTGGCTGGGTGTGGTGGCTCACACCTATAATTGCAGCACTTGGGGAGACCGAGGTGGGTGGATCACCTGAGGTCAGGAGTTTGAGACCAGCCTGGACAACATGGTAAAATCCCATACTCTAATAAAAATACAAAAATTAGCCAGGCATGGTAGCAGGTGCCTGTAGTCCCAGCTACTTGGGAGGCTGAGGCAGGAGAATTGCTTGAATCCAGGAGGCAGAGGTTTCAGTGAGCCGAGATCGCACCACTGCACTCCAACCTGGGTGAGAGTGAGACTCCATCTCAAAAAAAAAAAAAAAAAAAAAAGAGAAAGAGACTGAGATTTATCTGGGCAGGTGTGGGTGAGGGGGACCCCAGTGACTGAGTTCATTTGCATAGGAACTGAGGAGATCCTGGGAGGGAGGTCACCCTGAGGGAAAAAAGAGCCAGACAAGACCACCTGACCCAGTGTTCCAGCCTCCTTTAGAGCAGGGTGAGCTGGTTTGCAATAGGAGCTGTGATAGATCTTTCTCTAATTTGTTGTTAGGAGGCCCAGCCTGGGAGTCACAGGGAAGGCTGAGAGCAAGGGTGATTTTCTTTGCAGTGGGATTGTGAGGAGGGGTGGGCAGGGCAGAAAAACAACAAATGGTGGCTCTTGTGTGTTCTGCTAGCTTTCCACTGTGCCATTGTCTTTCCTGGGACTTGTGTGCAGGGGTCTCCTGCTGAGGTAGCCTAGACCCTGTGACCCTGACCCTGTTAGCTGTGGCTATTTACCAGAGTAAATACTGCTCCAAGGGGACCCAACCACTGACTGACTGTGGCCTCTGACCTGTACGGCCTGGCTGAAAAAGACGAGCTGAGCCAATCAAACCCCTCTCTCAAGAAGCTGAACTAGCTCGGCACAGTGGCAGGAGACTGAGGCAGGAGGATATTGCTTGAATCCCAGGAGTTTGAGGCTGCAGTGAGCTATGATTTGCCACTGTACTCCAGCCTGAGTGACAGAGGAAGACCCTCATCTCTTTAAAACAACAAAAAACAAACAAAAAAGACCTGTACTAAGAAGATCTGGTATCTGGTTGGTGGTAGATGCTTGACATACAGGGAGCTGGGGATCTGAACTGAACAGTTGGGGAGGCCTAGAGAAGTCTTTTAATTTTCCCTACAAGGCAGAGGTGGGATTCCCAGCTCAAAGTTTTCCCCATCATTCTACCATCTTTCATTCCACCATCTTTGCCAAAAATCACCCCTCCCCGGGTGCACTGCGCTTCAAAATTTCCCAGACCCTCACTGGATTTGCCCACAGCCTTATTAAGCAAGAGGCTGGCACAGCAGGGGTCATTGCCAGTGGCCTGAACTTCAGGCTAATGGTGTTGGAGAAGACCTCACAGGAGGCTGGGATCGAGGCCTGTGAGGGGTGGGACTTGCCCAAGGTCACCCACACTTGGAACCTGAGTGCAGGTCTCCTAGCCCTGTGGCCAAGAGCTTTCTAACTCTCCGTGCCGTTCCTTGATCGCGTGTTTCCAGGCTGCCCTGTTCCAGTCCCACAATCCTGACTCAGGGAGAGACACAGGTAGGGAAGAGACCCTGGAGGTGGTATAGAGCAAATGGTGCAGTCCTGAGTCCCTCCACCACGCATGCCCTCCTCGTGCTTCCTGAGCCTCAGGCTTCTCATCTCTAAAGTGGGTATAACAGTGCCCATCTCCTGTGGTGGTTGTGAGAACAGCCTGAGATGATGCGTGTCCAGGGCCTTCTGGGAAGAGATAGAACAGGCTGGTCCCACCTGCCCCCTGCCTGCTGTGGAAGGCAGGAATGGCAAGCAGCAGGGTGAAGTCTCCAATTCCTCCTCCCTTGGCTCTGGCCAGAGGGGAGCTCTAGGCCAACCAGTTAAAGATTGGCCAGGTATGCGTGAGAAGCTCAAGCCATCTCCAGACCACAGTGAGCCAGATGGGGCAGTGGCCGTATGGTTACCATGGAGCCACCTCAGATCTGTCCTGAAATTACCTCAGGGATCTGGGCCCTGCTGAATCTTAGGTTGGCAAAGTATGAAAATACCTGCTTGTGGCTTGCTGGGAGATTTTGTGTGTGTGTGTGTGAGACAAAGTTTCGCTCTTATCGCCCAGGCTGGAGTACAATGGCGCGATCTCGGCTCACTGCAAACTGTGCCTCTGGTGTTCAAGCTTCAGTCTCCTTCTGCCTCAAGCCTCTCCTGCCTCAGCCTCCAGTATAACTGGGAATACAGGCACCCGCCACCATGCCGGGCTAATTTTTGTGGTTTTAGTAGAGATGGGGTTTCACCATGTTGGCCAGGCTGGTCTTGAACTCCTGACCTCAGGTGATCCACCCACCTTAGGCTCCCAAAGTGCTGGGATTACAGGTGTGAGCCACTGTGCTCGGCCTGCTGAGAGTCTTTATATGTGACATCAGTGAGCTTGCCAGCAGTCTGAGGGCTCTGGAGGATACGGCCATGTCCCCCTCAGACTGCAGGTCCCAGGGCCAGGCCATGTTTTCTGTCTCTGACCGGGCCAACTTGTCCTTTCCTGAGGTTCTCAGGGCTGGGCTGCCTGTGATGGAACCATGTTCCTTTCAGTTTAGGGATCTCAGAGAAGGGCTCTGCCTCCCTGCTCAGATTGGACCCTCAGGGCAGGGCCATCTGTGTGGGCTCTCCCAGGACAAGGCTATGTTTCCTCTCTCAGATAAGGGGTCTTAGAACAGGGTTTTTTGCTGAGACTCCAAGGGCTGGGCTGCGTCTCCCTCCTCAGATGGGACTCTCAGAGCAGCATAATTTTCTCCTCAGACTGCAGCCCTCGGGCAGGGCTTTGTCTACTCTCCCAATCTGTGATGTCTAGGGCAGGGTCATGCCCTGCTCAGCCTTGGATCCCTGGACAGGACTCTGTCTTCCCCTTCAGACCAGGGGTCCCTAGCTCTCCTGAGGATGCTGTGCCTTCCTGAGTCTGAGAGATGAACTGGGCCTTCTCTCAGATGGAGGTTTCTTGAGGAGTTTGCTTTGGGTTATAGGACAGGCATGGACACAGACCAAGCTCAAGTGAGGTACTTTCTCCCTCCAGGATTTTAGCATAGACTCCAGTTGATTTTTCTTCTTCTTCTTCTTCTCCTTCTCCTTCTTTTTTCCCCAGAGATTGGGTCTTGCTATGTTGCCCAGGCTGATCCCAAACTCCTGGGTTCAAGTGATCCTCCCACCTTGGCCTCCCAAAGTGCTGGGATTATAGGTGTGAGTCACTGAACCTAATGATTTTACTTCTCAAATGTACTATTTTCTTCAAACTCACACAGTCATTATTATTTTCAGAATGTTGAGGCAAAAATATCACTGGATGAACTCTTTATTTGTTTTTTGAGGTGGAGTCTTACTCTTGTCACCCAGGCTGGAGTGCAATGGCGTGATCTCTGCTCACTGCAGCCTCTGCCTCCTGGGTTCAAGAAATTCTCATGCCTCAGCCTCCCAAGTAACTGGGATTACAGTCGCCTGCCACCACACCTAGTTAATTTTTGTATTTTTAGTAGAGTTGGGGTTTTGCCACATTGGCCAAGCTGGTTTTGAACTCCTAGCCTCAGGTGATCCTCCCACCTTGGCCTCCCAAAGTTATGGGATTTCAGGTGTGAGCCACCATGTCCAGTCTCAGATCTTCATTTCTAAAGAGTTCATCCAGGCTGGGCACAGGATGAACCCGGGAGGCGGAGGTTGCAGTGAGCTGAGATTGTGCCACTGTACTCCAGCTTGGGTGACAGAGCGAGACAACATCTCAAAAAAAAAAAAAAGACAGAAAGAAATGAAGATCTGGTTCATTATTATTCCACCTTAGAGAATAATAATTTGTAGAACAGGTACAGCTGAGCTTTGATTAATAATAAAGACAGCAAAAATGAACTAAAGGAACTTTTTGGCATATATTAGACAGCAGCTCCTGTTGGTCAAGGATGGCATTGCAGCCAAGCTCTATTAGTCTTTGTGAAAAAGTGGTAGCAATTAAGGTCCAGCAGGCATGTGCATGGTGACATAAAGAGGGCTCCTTGGAAAAGGGTGCTAGGAGGGTCAAAGCCCTATAAACTCACTCCTAGGACTACGACACCCTGGAGTTGGTCACCATTTGAACTACCTTCTTACAAAATTTTCAACTTGAATTACTAGTGAATATTTCTTCTGCAGAGCACATCTCTAATACAGTTATAAAAAAGACAATAAGAAAAGAGGGTTTGCTTTGTAGAGATTCATTCCACTGCCCGTGTGGCTGGGTAGTCTATTCCAGACAACAGGGTGTCTAAGTCAATTTTCTGTTGCTATAACTGAATACTACAGAATGGATAATTTATAAAGTACAGAGGTTTATTTAGCTTATGGTTCTGAAGGCTGGGAAATCCAAGGTTGGGGGGCCACATCTGGTGAGGGACTTCTTGCTGCTGGTGACTCTCTTCAGAGTCCTAAGGTAACTCAAGGCATCACATGGTGAAGGGCTCACAAGAGACCCACTCTCATGATAACTAACCCACTCCTTTGATAACCTGTTAATCCCTTAATCCATGAATGGATTAGCTCATTCATGAGGACAGAGCCCTATGACCCAATCACCTCCTGAAGGTCCCATCTCTCAACACTAATGCACTGGGGACCAAGTTTCCAACATGCGAACTTTTGGGGACACATTCAAACCATAGCACAGGGGTTCATGATAGATGGGTGGGCACAGCCATTCTTTTCTGTGTCATTTCCCTTCTACCTCATTCTTGGACTCTGAGTATTCCACCATCACTTTTTTTTCCTTTATCTCCCACACCTAGGAGGTACCCTGGAGTTGCTCTATAGCCAGGTGTTCCCTCCAAGAATACAGCTGTGTCTTCAGAAACTAAGGGGACTGGCTGGGTGTGGTGGCTCATGCCTATAATCCCAGCACTTTGGGAGGCTGAGGCAGGTGGATCACCTGAGGTCAGGAGTTTGAGACCAGCCTGGCCAACATGGTGAAACCGTGTCTCTACTAAAAATACAAAAATTAGCTGGGCATGGTGGTGGGTGCCTGTAATCCCAGCTACTTGGGAAGCTGAAGCAGGAGAATCTCTTGAACCCGGTAGGTAGGCAGAGGTTGCAGTGGGCCAAGATTGCGCCATTGCACTCCAACCTGGGAGAAAAGAGCGAAACTCTGTCTACAAAAAAGAAAAAGAAAAGGAAACTAAGGAGACTGAGGAGGAGGCAGACAGACAGTCAGTTCAGATGTGTGTGGGTGGTGAGGGGAGATGCCCAAATCTCAGCGTCTACAAGCTCTGTCTTCCTGTCTCTATTTTTCAGTGGGGAGGGTCCTGGCTCATACATAGGAGATAAAACACAATGAACAGCCCTCTCATTTTGTAAAGAACACAGCAGATTCATAGTGCACTTATAACCCAGGGCTCTTATGAGAGCAACTAATCCAAGTCTGCCTCATTTTGTAGGAGCAAGCACTGGGGGTGAAATTAGCAAGCAGCAGAGTAGAAATAGGGGCTCTGTCTATGGGTGTACACAATGCACCCAGCCCTGGCTGGGTGCGGAGTAAGGGGAAGGCTTGCACTTAAAAAAACAATTAATAGGAGCCTTTTTTTTTTTTTAAGACGGAGTCTCACTCTGTTGCCCAGGCTGGAGTGCAACGGTGTGGTCTCAGCTCACTGCAACCTCTGCCTACTGGGTTCAAGCAATTCTCCTGCCTCAGCCTCCCGAGTAGCTGGGACTACAGGCATGTGCCACCACACCCGGCTAATTTTTGTATTTTTAGTA